>NC_043750.1:40365361-40527861 GCF_902148845.1 Salarias fasciatus | reverse complement strand
TGCATTTCATCTCTGAAGAGTTTTCACTTTCCATAGAAACGGCAGAACTCTGAAAACAATGTGGTCCTGTAAGACCAGCACCAGGACCAGGAGCAGGAGCAGGAGCAGGACCAGGACCAGGACCAGGACCAGGAGCAGGAGCAGGAGCAGGACCAGGAGCAGGAGCAGGAGCAGGAGCAGGACCAGGAGCAGGAGCAGGAGCGTGTGGACTGGGAGTCATGACTCTCTGGAGGAAACCTTGTTCTCACTGTCCATCTACTGAGCATGTGCAGTAGAAGCAGGAGCTCTGGTCGTGGAACATGAAGAGTCGGAGCATTCCCACCATCTACATGAACACAAATCATTTTCTAAAACTGTATTCTCAGTGGCTCCGACACCGTTGTCATGACAACAGATGAATAAGTCTGGATCCAAAATGGATCAATAACAACCATCTATACAACAAATAATGCTGTTAGATTATATTCCATCCGTTTTCCATCTATTTAATTCAGATTTCATTGTGTTGTTTTCTGTTGGTCTCGTTGCTTTTTGTTGTAATTACACTAAAATAACGTCATGTTGAAAACATCACACAGTCTAATGTTGGAGCCTATAGATACTCCCTTACACATTTCCAATCCACATCAATTTTGCACGATATCAAATGTGGAGTGTGTTTGTCCTACTTTCACATCGTTTCCTCAGAATCACACAAGAAGCTGAAAGACACGAGAACCGCTGTTTGAGACCAAAGCATGTCGATCGTCAGACTCTCGCCACTGAAACAGACCGGGCCATGAAAAAGCTGAAGCTTGAACATGAACAGAAACAGACCATCCCTCACGATGTGACGGCGTTCCTCATTCTCTCTGTATTCTACTCTCACAGTCCTCTGTTCACTGCATTACAGCTATAAGAGGCACAAAATGAAATATTTAAAACTGAGACTTCACACAACCTTAAATAAAAGATGAGTGTGTGTTAAAAAAGAATGGTTGAAATAAAAGAATTAATGTTCAAAAACATGAGTCTCAGGCTTTGTTTCCATGGCAGCGTTTCCTGTGAAAACATCGTTTCTGTTTCAGGAAAGTTTCACATTTCCTCAGAAACGTTCTGAAAACGATGTCCGTTTCCATGGAAACCACCAAGTCCAGGAGAACGTGGACTGACAACATGACAAACCCTGTTCTTACTGTCACATCAACGGTTTACAACGACCGTGAAGGGCAGGGCCAGGACCGGGATCAGGACCGGGATCAGGACCGGGATCAGGACCGGGATCAGGATCAGGATCAGGATCAGGATCAGGATCAGGACCGGGAGCAGAGTTTCTGCCATCTACAAGGAGACAGCACTTCATTTACGCCCGTTTTCATGGCAACGGAAAAGTCCCACCTCACCAGGCATCCAAAAAGATGTGTTCAGTGATGAACACACACACACACACGCACGCACACACACACACACACACACACACACACACACACACACACACACACACACACACACACACACACACACACACACACTACAGCATCCAGCACTTCCACACACTCTCCTCAGAATGACTCCACATTAGGCCTGGACCTGGATCTGGACCTGGACCTGGACCTGGACCTGGACCTGGACCTGGACCTGGACCTGGATCTGGACCTGGGCCTGGACCTGGACGGGGGGAGGGCCTGTTGAGACGGCCTGGCCACTGTCTTCCCGCTGCACCGTCTCCTGCTCTCTGCCTTCCTCTGCTCATTGTTCTGTCTTTTCTGTCTGAATTACATGAAGCTCCATTTCTCCAGCGCTCTCACTCTCTCTCCTTCTGTCTTCATCATCATTTCTCCTATTTCCTGCCTCCTCCTCCTCCTCCTCCTCCTCCTCCTCCTCCTCTCGGGCGGGCTGGTCTGCGAGCAGCGAGCGGCTGCCAGTGTGTGTGAGAGGGAGAGAGAGAATCCTCCAACACCAGCAAATCACATTGTCTGCTGCCGTCTAATTCCCTCCGACATCCACTCCAGCCTGGCTGTCTTTACTCGCATCCTGGAGGGTGTGTGTGTGTGTGTGTGTGTGTGTGTGTGTGTGTGTGTGTGTGGTGGGGGGTAGTTGGCTGGAGGCAGATTCTGACTCCCTGTGCTTCTTGTCAGATCAGCCGTGGATCAACCTCCGGCTCAGACCTCACCTCAGCATGAATTCCACACACACACACACACACACACACACACACACACACACCCTCGGAGTACAAACCGCTGCTTCGTCCCTGCTGGCGTCACTGAGAACCACTCCTCTGAAATTACAACCAGGACAAACACAGAGGTGTCAAACATGAGGCCCGTGGGCCAAAACCGGCCGGCGAGAGGCTCCAATCCGGACAACAAGCCATGTAAAATTGAACACATTTTTCAATGAATAACCACAAAACTGAAACTTGAGCTGAGATCCAGTGATTCTGCCATGAAAGCTAGTTATGTAGCATTAGCATCAGAGCCATGCTGTCAAGGGGAGTGTGGAAAAACACCCAGAATGCAACAGCAATAGTTTTTTTTTTTGTTTTGTTTTGTTGTTGTTGTTTTTTTTTTAAGATTTCATTGTATTTTGCACCAGAGGGTTTCATTAGAATTGGCTTCATGTTGAGACTGCAGTAATTTTCTATTGTAAATGCTAAGTTTTTAAAAAAATAGAAATTGTCAAAGTATGTAAACGTGAATGAAACTGGTGTGTATGTGGAACCTGAGGTGAAATGATTTTAACCCTGCAGCTGTAAAACATTGGAGGAATTTAATCAAATCCACTCATCTTTTGTAGTTCTTAAACTTTTTATTGTCTGCGAAAACTTAACATCCAACCTGTCAGAAACTCACGTGATTAACTGCTGCACTTTGTGCACATTGAAAGAGAAGAATATCAGGTGATAGGGTGAGGAATTTCATCTGATTTATGCATTACAGGGAATAAAACAAAAGGATGCGGAACATCATTACAAAGCTGTTCAAACTAGCTGAAAAAAAATATCTGAGAAACTAAATTTCCCCTCGTGAGGAAGAAATGTCTCAGTTGTCACTGAGCTTTGTGTTCAGGATCATCAGATTACTGATCTTCTCTCATTTATCTCTATCGCTCTCTAACAAAGAAGAGTCACATCATCAGACCAGAACACACTTAAAAAGAAAACTCTTACTTTTGTATTGTCGTTTTACTACAGAAGACAGTCAAATCCTTCATTATTTAAATGTTATTGATATAAATGTCTGTAAAATAAACAGTGAAGAACTGTAAAATCATCAAAATGTAAACAGAGAAACAAAGAATCTATTTATTCAACAGTTGTATATATTTTGTAAAAGACAGAACAAAAGTAAACTTACGCATAAATGAGCGTGCGAAGAACAACTGGAATGAACTTAAATTAGCAATAAGTAGCATTACGTCACATTACGTCCATCCGGGAGTGGAGCTGGTCACTCAGACAGGTTTAAACACCTTTATGGAAAATTTGCTCTCAAATGTCTCCATCCTCCGATGCTGGAAGCTCCTGCAATGTTACAGTTTTGCGCTTTAATAACAGAGCAGCTGCTGTCTGGAACTTGCTAATGCTAATGCTAATGCTAATGCTAACAATCCGGGACCAGTGTTGCACCGGCGCGTGACTTAATGAAACCCCTGACTTGTGCCGGCCACACCAAATTTGAGGGTAAAAGTAAAGAAAAAAAAAAGTTTTTTCATGTTTCTTCTTTACATGAAACTATAATAAGAAGACATTAGAAAATTTAAAATGTCAACTTCTGATGAGACGCTGCAAACGAATGCGGTTTTCAGCACAACCACGTGTCTGCAGGTCATTAAACATCACGTAGCTCAAAAACCAAAAAACACAGGTTCACCTTCCATTGGAACTTCGTGGGACCAGGTTACCTTCCTTTTCTTGATGAGGATGAACGAGGACTGCTGGCGGGGCGGGGCCGACTCCAAAGATCCAAAAGTTTAAAACCTACATTTCACTGTAAAGGTTTATGATACCATGCTGTGAATGGTCGTGTGTATTTTTGGTTGGATTAAAAACAAACACACTCAAATTTCCAGTAACTGACTGTATTTTTTAAAAATGGAAAATCATTAAGAGAATTTGGCTTTTGTGTTTGCTACACTCATGAACCTGTTCATGAATTTTAAATCCATGTTTATCATCTATACATTATATTACAGAAGACAAGGACTAGAACCAGAATTTCATTGATGAGTGGGTTTGTAAGTAGTGCACCATTTGGTCCATTTTAAAAAATGTTCAATATGAAAATATATCAGTAAAGCGGCCTTAGCATTTTTAGGTTTTTACAGCAAAACAGTGATGTTAGCTCAGTGATTCATTCTGATTTTTGGGGACTGTAAATATCAGAATAATTGCTTTTAGTTGAGGTTTAAGGAGTATGGAGTGAAGCAGCCCACCTCCAGTCGCCTCATTTTCTGCGGTGTGTTGAGAGCAAATGACGACATTAGGGGAGGTATTGATCGTCCCGCAGCCGGGTGACAGCAGGTCAGAGGACACACGGCTGTTATTCCACTTTATAGACTGGAGAGAGGCTGGAACCGGCGCATTAGCGCTCCGGTGAAGACCGACCATAAAACTAAAGACGCGATTATTGAATGTAAAATTCACATTATGTCTCACTTACAGAAAGACACACGGGAGAAATGACACCATCTGAGGCTGCAGTAACCACAGAACGATGAATAAAACCTGAGATTACATCAATCTGTGACCTGATCCAAACACACACACGAAGAATGGGTGTGTGACCAACATGGCTTCCTTTGGTCAAACCTTTTCACGCAGCTTGCAGCAGAAGGAAACTCGTTACAGCCATAGTCCCCCGGAGTCCCCCTGTCTCTGCCGGGCGGAGCCTGCAGTCGCCGGACTGGCTGCACCTGGACGGAGCGCCAGTCTGTATCAGCCAGCTGCCTTGCTGCCCAGCCGTGCTGCTGCGGGTTTCCTCCAGCTGACCATGCAGTCCTGGGTGTCCTTTTGTTTTGTTTTTGACCTTTTGTTTAGCTTCACACCGATAACACACATGGTGTACCATCCACCTCCACACGCCACTGATCCTCATCACCACACCTTACTAGTATGGTTTTCTTTAATAAATAACCTTTTTGCATTTAAAACCTCGCTGCGTTTCCTCCTTTGCAGCTTACAGAGCCGATCGTAACACTTCTTATATGAATAAATTCAGAAGTATTTGGATTTGACCTCGTCTTTATGCTCTAATGACCCGTCTCTTCTATTGACATCTTTGTTCTCACTCCATTCTGAATGGTTCAGATATTGTCCTGTATTCTGTTTATATGTTGATTTATATGGTGCATACGTTGTATAAAATATAACGTTCACTGTCTGATTTCATATTTATGAGTTTTTCTTTTTTTATATCTTCTAATCGAGAGCTGCGCTTTGTGTTCAGCTTCAGTGAGAAGCTCAGATGAAATATGGAGGCTGCTGTTGACTGAGCACAGTTCCCATGAGGGTGAGGTGTGTGTGGCCATTTCTGTTCAGTGCAGTGTGTTTCACACTGTTTCAGGTCATCACAGGGTCAGAGAGAGAGAGAGAAACACAGAGAGACAGTCAGAGATGAGGATGGATCCGAAGCGTTTTTTTCCTTCTTTTTTCTCATGAGACTAATCCTAAAGCGTTTTCTTTAACGGAGCGACACAACCCTCTTCTCTGTAACTTTCTCGCTGTGGAGACATTTTGTTGAAACTCATCATTCTGCTGTCACACAGGGACCTCTAGTGGTCACACAGGGTATTGACCTTATCGTAAAAATGTGACTTATAGCGCATAAAATATGGTACACACATCAAAGTGCTTCAATCAGAGGAGGAAAACCACCTTAAAGAGCTGAAGTGAGCAGGAGCCGTTTCCCTGTGGTGCCTTCAGGAAGAGCTGGGAAATAGGAATTTCCCGGATCACTATAGGAAAACAAAACGCCAGTGATCGGTGAAACTTGGTTTAACGGTGTGAAAAGATGAGCTTTGGTATTTTTTTGTCATGTGGATGTTTCCATCCCAGAAGTTTGACTTCCAGCTGGTCAGACTGAAAGAAACTTCAAAGAGTTTAGAATAAAGTCAATCGGCAGTACTTTGACTTGTGTTTGAGTTTGAATTCAGATTATTCATTCCCAGTCCTGCTTCCATTAGCTCCATCCAGACCGAGGCCCAACGGGAGGCTCAACAAGATTAAATGAGACCTAAACTGTGTAAAGTGTTTTTATACGAATGTTGAAGAAAGATTCAATACTGCAGATTCCTTGGTTATTGCAGCACCTCTCTTTAACTGAATAAATCTTCTTTGTCCTTAAAGTTCAAGTAACTTAGTTATAGTAACATGTTGATGAATACTGAGGAAGCTTCAGTTTGTTTTTTTTTATTTAATCTCAGTGTTAATATTTACAGTGGAGGAATGTTCCATACAGAATGACAGTAAATCAATCTGTATCAGCTCACTGGCTGTTACTGACGTCTTTATGTTCCTTTTGCTCGACTCAGTGTTTACATACGCAGAACAAAATTCTGCCTCTCAAAAAAAAAGCAGCACTGATTTAATTGATTTTTTTTTCTTGCCAGCAGGTTCCCTGTAAATGTATCTTCAGCTCCCTTGATTTTGTTCATCTTATTAGAAATACATATCTTAAACTCAGTGGCTCAGCTGGGCGTGTTGTCGCCTCACAATCCTGATGTTGGTTCAATTCCCATCTCCCACTGTTCGCATGTCAAAGTGTCCTTGGGCAAGACACTGAACCCCACGCTGCCCCCAGTGGTGTGTGAATGTGACTGACAGTGTCAAGAGTGTGGTCCAGTTACCACTGAGCAGCTGGCGGCGCCGGTAGCTGCTATCGGAGTATCACGGAGCTGACTGAGCAGATAGAAAAACATACTGCTGGTCTGGTGGGACAGAGACCTCCGGCTCAGGTCACAGATCCTGTAAAACCCATTTCAACTGGGATCTCGTACAGGAGGATTGAACGTGGATCGATTTATTCAGTGTTCATGTGTACAAGTCTGTTTTATAGGGCCGTTTCTAATCAGATTGAAGAAAAAAAATAAAAAAAACAGGACCGGTAAGTTAAAGCAACTGGATTTTTAACTGTTGATTTGGGTCATAGAGGTGATTACAGGAAGTCTTTAAGTCTGATCCTGAAACCGTCCAGCAGTTCAAAACACCCCAGACCGACACATGATCAACACACTGCTTTTATCTGTACTTAATGTGACACTTCCAGTCCAGCAACGGAGGACACTGGCCACACACACACACACACACACACACACACACACACACACACACACACACACACACACACACACACACACACAGTGTGATTTAGGGTAATTGCATATAACAAGCCTTTTGTTTTAACATCCAACCTCCATCAGACATCAGATATTCTGCCCAACAGTTTTGCTGCCAAACACATTCTTCACTGCTTTAATCCCAGAAGCTGAAACTCGACCCAGCGAGAGGAGAGAGCGAGGGAGGGGGGGCGTCAGGACGGGAGAGACGGGGAATCAAAGCACGTTCATCAAGCCCCACAGTGCAGCCTGTTTTTAGAGACGGTAGAGGAGAGAGAGGAAAGCAGGCAGGCATTTTCCTCCCATCGCTGTCTTCTCTCTCTCTCTCTCTCTCTCGCTCTCTCTCTCTCTCTCTCTCTCTCTCTCTCTCGCTCTCTCCCCAGCCAAGGCCTCCCCCTCTCTCCCCCCTCCTCCATGTCACTGTCTATAATGCACTCTGACAACACACAAATCACTGGAGTGGTTTCCCAGCAACAGGAGGGGGTCTGGGGGGGTCTGGGGGGGTCTGGGGGCTTTTTGGACCCCGATGGAGCCAAAAATGTCTTCCAGAAGGGGAAACTGATTCAGTGGAAGACTAAAAAAAATCCTTCAGATGCAGTCAATAATCACCACCACATATCTTAAAGGGAAAAAGAAAAGGAGGGTGGGGGTGTGGAGGAAGCTTGTTCTCTGCTGCCCAGAACACAGACACTGAAGAAGAGCTGGTGAGCAGCCAGGCAGGCAGCCTGACAGCCTGATGAGAGGCTGCTGGTCACTCACCAAACCGCCCCCCACCCTGCTCCACCTCCTCCACCTCCCCCTGCTGCACGTTTTCCTCCAACCACTCCCTCCACGCCACATTCACTTCACTCTGCCTCCACCCAGTGGCCACTGACGGACACGACACCATCAGCTGCAAAGAGGAAAACTTCCTCAATAAGGTTTCATCTCTCAGTTCTTCAGCTGTTATATACATTCTGCAAACGCATCTGGTCTGGAGCATCAATAAATATAGATATTAAATCTACTAAAAAGAAAAAGAAACTGGAACCTTGGCTGTATTAATCGAACCCAGAATGAGTAGAATAAAGTAACAAAGTCGAGTGTTTTGCAGTCACACAGCGGCTCTGATCTTCTGCTCCTGCTGCTCCTTTATTTCACGGCTTTCCAGAGGTTCTGACGATCCCAGGAAGATATCTGGAAAATTCCAGGATGTTTTCTGCCAGTTCTCCTCCCAACTCCAAGGCTGCTGTTCTCTGATCCTTGAACGCACCATCATCAAACAGAGGCAGAGCGTGGTTCTCAGTACAGAGGGGGCGGAGCATTCTCTGTCCCTTATAAACAATAATGCTTACTTTTATTGAGCCAAGCAAACCTGTATGCCTCAGAAAGCAGAATAAAGTCACAAACCAGTTCACAAACTTGTTCTGAAGAACAAATACACAATGCACACACACACACACACACACACACACACAGACACACACACACACACACACACACACAATTTCAGCCTGACAGGAGTCAATCTCAGAGCGTCCGCTGTCCATGGTGCTGAAAACTCAGATAAAAACTCACTGGCTACATCTGTACCATCTTTGATACAGCTTAAATATAAAATGAACACAGCTGGTCTAAAATTACACAATCTATTCAGACAGATATAGACACAGCTATCTATATCTTTTGGAATTCACGTATATTAGAAAAAAAATAGACTCGGTGGTCTCTTATAGTTGAGAGCAACACAAGGCACATTCAAATAGTCAGGTGTTTAAGACCACAGCATTCTGATAAAGATAATATTTTTGAAGGTTTCACTGACTCACCAGTGGCTCCGATGTTAGGTTTTGGGTAGTACCGCTAGCGGCTAGCATAGTATTTAGCATACTGTTTAACTTCCCTCCAAAGAGTTTAGATCAAGTGCAAAAGAAAAAACTGGTTCATGCCGCACAGCCAATCAGCGCTGGCTTACAGCTCTGATGCATTCATGGACAGTCGTAATGTAAGAATTGGCAAATTGGAGCCCACAATCATATGGTATACCTTCTGGCACACACTGCACATTTTATTATAATAATTTATTTACGAGTAAATGTGAACACATCACATGAAACGGGGCCCTATGACCTTGTGGGCCCTGGGGCGACCGCCCCCTCGCCCCCACTCTGGCTCCGCTACAGCAGACAAATTAAAGCCCATAGTTAGCAAAAAATGACAAATGCGCTTAATGATTCTTTTAGTGGAATATATGGAACAAGAAAGCAAAAGCTTTGTCATCTGGTGCCATTTTCAGTCTCTTTCTAAACATTTTTCCATCACCTTACCTGCTAATTGAAGAAACTCTTGTTGCTGGAGTCACATGCTCCAAGGAAACCATTCCCTATAGTTACCAGATCTTTTTTAAAGCATTGCTTATTGAGCTTGAATCAAGTTTTCTGTGCAGGATGATTATTCTGATGAGGCACGACTCTCAGACTTCATCATTTATCAGTGTTTTATCTGCAGCTGCTTTTGATGGAATTACTTCTTCTTCCGCCTGTAGCTGTTTTCTGGTTGATTAACTTCAGGTGTGTTTATGATGCATTCAATGGAACTGGGAAAATAGAAAACTACATTTCTGAGGTTTAGAGAAAAAGAAACTGAAGTCTCTCAACAAAATAGAATTTTTCAAAGATTCCACTCTTATATTTAATCTTCAAAATGACACAGACGAGCTGAGTTTGTCTTTTTGTCTGAATCATCACCAAATGTAATCATCACATTACAAAAAAACAAGACGCACTGGTTTGATATTTATGTGAACTGCCTGAACGACTGCCACATTACACTATTCTGGGTTAAATTACACAAAATTTGTTTCATTTTTTAAGTTTGTTCCATTTTGTTCATTAGCACTTTGAGAGAACTCACTGAATTAGGCTAATCAGGGATTTCTATTCTATTTTATTATAAATACAGTATTAAATTATAATACATTATCAAATACAGTATTATTTATCCTTAAAACGGTTAATGCAGTAGGGAAAAAAAATAACGTTTTTCATCTAGTTTGTCACAATTTTCTTTAAAGAACAGGATTGACTTTGTAAATCAGAGATCTACTCGGAATCGGAATCAGAGCAGCTTTATTGCCATCGTCAGTCATGATGCATTCACTGACTGGCATTGTCTTTTGGTGCAGGCACAACATAAAACACAGCAGTAATAAATTTAAAAATCACACTATTTGGACGTCCTTAATACTGGCAAAAAGTGGGCTTGACAGCTGACATTCAGTTCATTTTACTCATGAAAAGTGTCTATTTTTAAAAGCACATCACTCAGAAAGTATAAATGTTGCACAATGCAAACTTCTACAGACAGAAACAAAGACTTTCTTTTTCCCCTTAATTTTGCTGTTAAAATACAGATTTCAAAGGAGTGAAATTGTTAAAAAGAATAAGTAAATATGTTTATTACATAGATTAAAAAAGCTTTATTAGCATTTATTATTTGGACGTCATGTCCGTGTTGTATCGAGGTTCAGCAGATCTCCGTGACAGCATCAGCCTGACATCCCATTCTGATTTCACTGTGCTTTGACCTCTGGTCCTTTTCAGTTGAATAAAGTCAATAATACAACAACTTGCAAAAAAAAAGAATTTAATCTTATAAGATTGTAAGGCAAAACACATGAAAGTCCACTTCAATTCTTCATATTCCGCTTTACACTCACCAGGAAGCATCTGTTTCAAGCCTTTTTATTTGGACTCAAATTCTCAATCTGGCTTAAAAACAAGAATAAGATTTAAATTAAACGGGTCCTGGGAAAGTTATTTCTATCCCTCGGTCATTTGGAACACAGAACAATCACTGATTATTGTCAGAACAGCTATGAATACTTAAAAGTGTAAAAATGAGCATAAACATATTAATGTTGCTACATATTTATTAGCATGTCTGACAGAGACGGTATGTATAGAATCAATGTTTATTATTCCAAAAGAAACCAAGAAAACAGAGTCAAAGAGAACCCCACAGACAGGAAACAGAATTCTTCTGAATAAACTGTGAAAAGTGTCTAAATACAGAAATCACCCAGTGGCCCAGAGGGGATTCTGGTTGAGGGTGAAAATAACTGAGAGACAGAGGAAACCGTCTTAGCAGCGTCAGGATTATTAGGAGATCATTCAGTTTCTCTCCACACCACAAAACCCAAAAGTTACTTATAAAAACTTAAAAAATTTAGAATGAACCAGTTCCACGTGTCAGCTGGTTGAGCTGTTAGTTGACTGTAACATACTCTGGATGGTGGGTTAACTAACCGCTGGTTGACTGAGTTAACAGCATCAGACTGAACAAAATGTGGCGAAGATTCAACAACCAACTAGTTATTTTCAGGAAGGACAGAATACGGCGTATTTAAAGTGAAGGACACAGTTTATTAGTAAGCACTAACTTAGTGATTCTAACAACCAAGACTGTAGTTGTTACAACGAACCAAGACTTTAGTTGTTATAATTAACTCAGACTCTAGTTATAATAACTAACCCAGACCTCGTGGTAAGATGAACGAGCTGAACTTGCAGCTGAAATAACTACTATTGAAGAATCATTTCCTCCAGACAGAATATTTTGTTCCATTTAACTGAGTCTCAGTCCTTCATTAATGACTGTTGTAACGTTCTAAACGTCCTGTTTCACCGGAGCTGCAGTTTGTTTCCGACACGCGGAACCAGGACTAACCAGACGAACTCTGAGCTGACGTTTACAGTGGTGGGCTGGGTTCTTCTGACAGTGTCAGACCAGATTACAGTACATAATCCAGACAAGCGTCTGTGTCTTCAGAGACATTACATGTGTTTGTTTTAAACAAATACCTTAAACAGGATTCATGTTTTCATCCAGTAGAGTCAAACTCCTTCACATCCGCAGTCCGTATCACAGATACTTACTCATCTTCACAAAAATCTCTCTTGTAAAGCTTATTTTCCCGCTTTGTGTGTGTCGGTATCAAACTGTCCACTCGGTGTGTGTGTGTGTGTGTGTGTGCGTGTGTGTGTGTGTGTGTGTGTCCAGCTTCACCACAGGTCTGGCTCCACCCACACGATCTTCTTCTGCTCCTCCCAGATGATGCCCCGCAGGTTGGTGAGCAGCGAGTTCTGGTCGCACCAGGAGTCGGGCGCCACGCTGTGGTACAGACACGGCAGCTTGTCCAGCAGCGGCTCCTCGTTCTTGGAGCAGCAGAGCAGCTGGTCCTCGGAGTGGCTGGGACGGAGCAGCTTCGACCTGCGACCGGCAACAGGTCAGGGGTCAGGTGGAGGACATGCAGCGGTGAGATTCAGGACTCTAGCTGGTCAGGAAAGGAAGTTCAAACCGGATGTACTTCAGTTTGCGAGCGCTGCGCGCCGTCTGGCCGATGAAGATGATGATGGGGTAGATCTTGAAGCGGTGCAGCCGTCGCACACAGTCCAGACCCAGCGGCAGCACGCAGTGGATCCCCTGAAAGGGGCAAAGGTCAGCGCCGTTTGAGAGGAGCAGCACCAGCAGCAGGGCTGCAGACGAGCTGCTGGACCTGAACTGGGTTTGAACCTCAACCTGGAACTCATTTACTGATTTATTAGCTACTGGTTTTGCAGATACAGGAATAAGACACTTGAAGGAGCCAGTTATCATTTCTCTGATTTGACCTGTAGGGGGAGCAGGATGGTAGGAGAAGAAGCTCAGGTGATAGGCTTCAGGTGTGTGAGAGAAACCACACACACACAACAATACACTAAACATTAACAATGGGGAAACACGGACCACTCGAAGACAAAAGCTTAGATCGTTTCTCTGTGATTTTTCCTCCTCTCACTTGACGCCTTCATCAACTTTGCACCCAAGTGCAGGTCCAACCAACCTCTTCATAAATCATCTGTGGAGCGAGGAAGCATTCAGGCCTAAAACTAAAAGTGGTGTTTTTCTTTCACACTCCAGTTTCCTTTCCTCTCTGCGTCACCGTGCCTGAGATTCCTGAGGAACAAGCTGTGGGAGGGCGGCGAGCGCTCTGACCTTATTCATGACTTTCTCCACACTCTGCAGGGTGTAGCAGCAGTTTCTTCCCTGCTCGCACTCCTCCAGGATCTCGGATTTCTGGAGTCTGGCAGCGTGTTCACTGGAGCTCAGCACCTCTGAGGAGCAGATTAAGGAAATGAGGTTATATAATACCGTCATGATAAGAACTCGTACTGTCTGAAGCATGACTCTCTTCTACACATCCTGTTTTCTAGTGCTGTATTTCGTTGGCGTGATGACTAAACTTTCCCTCGAACATGGCTTTGTTTCTCGTCGTCACTGCAGGAAACACTGGCACACACTGATTTTACGGTCTCGATAGTTTCCTCTTGGCTCGCCGCGACAGACAAGCCCATAAAACAACATTGCACAGTGTTTACTGAGCTCACAAAACGTACTTACATGCAGCATGAAGTCGGGAATGAAGGAAGAGACGCATGAGCAATATGAGCAAGACAACAGCAACAGGCTGAGAGGAGGAGGTGGCTGCTGTTCTAGTCACGACGGACGCCGGCTCTTACCGGGCTCACACAGCTGGAAGCCCTGCCAGCTGGCCAGCTTCTTGTCCAGGGTGCGGCCCAGGACGGTGGGCAGCAGCAGGACCGGTCTGCAGGTGGGGGGGACGTGGGGGGTGACCAGGGTGTAGGGCATGAGGGTCACGCAACTTTTGGGCGCAGATGTGTCTCCTAGAGAAGAAAGATCAACAGTATCTGTTTAGAGCTAAAGTGATGAAGGTTTATATGAAGCAATGCGCCGCTGCCGGCCCCGCCCCACGTCTGGGTGTCTCACCGGACTCTGCGCTCTTGTTGTGTTCCTCCTCGATGCTGACCCACAGAGGGTTCCTGCCCTGGCGCCCGGTGCTGACGATCCTCACTGCCTTCTGTTTGTTCTGGTCCTGATGAAGAAAGGAAACGTTCCACGTTGACACACCAACATGCTCCCTGCTGTCATTCTGCATTCATGCTTTTCTTACCTTCGGAGACTTCTTTGTTTGAAAGCTTATGTCTTCAAGTATTCGAATCAGGAGCCTCTGTGCTCTGTGGCAGGAGAAATCAGGTCAGCGCAGTCAGTTCACCTCATATTCACTTATATCGCCTGTCTTCATCTGTCTGTTCACTTTCCATCCCACCTTTATCCAACTTCATGTTGTGAAGAGGCTCAAGCCCAGCCCAGGTGGAAATCGGTAAAGGGCAGATCACAGAGACACCATCACCAACTAGTCACCAAGCAACTGAACAACCAAACAACTCAGCAACCTACCGACAAAACCAACCAAACAATCAAACCAATCAACAAACAGAACCAAACAACCAACAAAAGCAACCAAGCAACCAACCAACAAACCAGCCAACTGAGCAAGTAACCAAAAGAACCAACCAATCAACCAACAGAACCAACCAACTAATGGAACCAACCAACCAAACCAACCAACCAACAGAACCAGCCAGACGGATGGAGGAACTCAGAAGGATAAATTCAAACGAAACACAAATACATTTTGTCACACTCCAGTCTATAGAAGTGAGTTTTCATTGAAATGAGTTGCTGAGCTTATGACCTTATCAGACATGGTGTTCTCAAATCCAAAATGGAAGGTGTGTTTCACTCCAACAGCACATTCTCACCACTTCAGAACTTTACAGCCACATCCACTCATTCAAACACTCACACCAGGTGAGAAAGCTGCTATCTAAGGTCCCCGAGCCGGAGTTTAGTGTTTCTGACAGACTGACAAGGCAAGATGAAGGACTGAACCGTCAACGCTGTGCATCAGTTGGTGTTGGGGCCTTCAAAAGGATTCCTGGTCAGACTTCAGGTGAAGTTTGATTGTCCCGGCTCAGGACCAGCTGACCCACCTGTAATAATTGGGCACAGTTCCGCTCTGCAGGTCCAGCAGCTTCATGGGGTGAACCTGGCTGGCGTACCACAGGTCCTCGGCGCCCGCCGGCCTGGTGTTCGTCACGTGCAGGATGTCGTTGCAGGACACGGACAGAGTCCCGCTGGAGCCGGCGGCCAGAGACATGTTGACCCGGACGTAGAAGGAGTCTCCGGAGGACATCTTGCTGCCCTGCAGCTGCTGCAGCAGCGCCTCGTACTCTGACCAGAGGAGAACACGAAGGGCACTGCATTATGGGAGGAACGCGACTCTGTAGCTCACACGAACCAGTCAGCCATAACATTATGACCAGGTAGAGCCACAGGGTAGTCATAATGCTATGGTTTATTCACAAATCTTTTGTCCTTCAGTAAGTTCGCAACAGCTGGTGCATCGAATGTGACTGAAAAATGTCCAACAGCATTACAGAAGATTTGATTGTGAAGCTGAAACTTTAAAAAAGCTGATTTTTTTGACAAATGAGACAATGAATAGCTAGTTTTAGTAGTTTTCCACTTAAAATGCTAAAATAATTCAATTTTACACTTGAAATATGTAAACAAACAAAAGATTGATAAGCTAAAAAAAAATTCCCAAAACTTCAAGAAAAGCTGCATCATTTCATAAAACATGAGAGGTCTTCTCATTAGGGCTCTCAGGGTTAAATGGCTGTTTTGGAAGTGTCATCAGGTCTGAACGTGTGCTAAACTTGAAGCCAGCATTCTGTTGACTGATAATGTTTTATCTGTGGGAAGCTATTTTTAGCCCCGATGCAAAACAAAGACGCGCTCATAAATCCATCTGCTGGATCAACACTGCGTGTCGTTATTTTCCTGGCATGGCCGATATGAGAGGCTGCCTCGTGCGCGAGCTGGAAATCCCTCTTATCTGAAAACAAAACAGAGCTGCAGCTCCAATTTCAGCTTATTTACACTTTGACAGGCAGGAAGCGTCACTGCTGGACGATACTGATCACACAAGTATTCAAAAACAATATGGGCTCCAGCTTCAGTGAAATGTCTGAGTGAGATGTGAAATCTTCACTGAAGCATCGAGAAATCGTAGATTTAAACATGAGGTGATGAGGGGCGGGTTGCGGGCGGTACCGTCTTGTTTGGGCCGGAGGGAGAGGTGACAGAGGCCAGTGACCTGACCCAGAGCCCAGGTCGCCTCTTCCAAAGTGGAGTCCTCCAGGGTCATCCTCAGAGCCTTCTGGTTCTGCTCGTACTTCAGCTGCAGAGCGACAGCAGTGTGAGAAACCTGCCCACACACACACACACACACACACACACACACACACACACACCTCCACGATCTGTGCTCCCGGGCTGATGCCCACGGCGTGGGCGGCGCTGCCCTCGGTGACCTGGTGCACGAACACGCCGGTCTTGTTGCCGCCCACCACGCTCAGCTGGCTGGGCAGCGCCTCGCCCTGGAAGGACAGGCTCAGGATGCGGGCGGTGACGCGGAGCGCCTTGGGACGCGAGCGCAGCAGGAAGGGGGGAGCCGAGGTCTTCGAGGACAAGCTGGTGACAGACGAGAGGAACGGAGGAAATTATTCCACTTTCTCAACCATTCTAAGACTTTAAAATAAATATAAACTCTAGGAGTGTGTTTTGGACTGGATTCCTCCGTCATCTACTGTCAATGCCACCAATGAACCCTCAAAGGCAGGAAATGGTCCCATGCATGCAACCTGTGCATGCATGGGAGGAAAGCCATGCATGCACAGGAAGAACATGCAAACAGACGGGGGTGTTAGTGGAAAAGTCTGGAAGGAAAACCAGGGAACCGCCGGCTGACAAATGGTCATATCTCAGGAACTGTGCTGAAGGATAAACAGATACACATCTCAAAAGAGAGACTGACCCGCGATAAATGATGTTTCCATGCTTCATTCATTCGTTCATTCATTCATTCATTCATTCATTCATTCATCCTCTGCATATTCAACAGGACTGAAGCTGAAATATGACAGTGAAGCTTGATTAATTCAGAAAAACTGTTCATTTAACCAATACAATGTTTTTTTAATCGAAAGAGAGAATGAACGCTTTTATTTTGAAAAGCATTCTCATCATCTTCACAAGTGTCATTCTACATGATCGCAGACGGCAAGTTCATGTAATTCATCACTCTTATCCTGTAGTGTGTCCTTTTTGCTTTGTACTGTGTGTATGTTGTCTTATATTGTGAACATGCTCGCCCTCCTCTGCTGCTCTTCACATATTTTTCAGTTGATCAAACAAATTTCCTTGAAAATAACCATGATAATTACCTCGACTATATATATGTATATCAGTTACTTCTGTCATTCATGTCTCTGCACCAGCTGCTGGTCTCAAACCTCACTGAAGTCCCTGATGACCTTGAGGACACACGTGGCCTCGCATCAGGTGCAGGTGTCCACTTCCTGTTAGCAGTGATGTGTTTTGGTGAAGAGGACGGCCTCACCTGAACGTGTCCTCGCAGGGGGACAGCCCAGGCGCCTTCTCGTCTTCACCTCCTACTGAACAAAAGAGAGGCTGTTGGCATCCAGGGTGTTTCCTCAGAAACAACACGCCTGGTGGGCGTCTCGCTTTACAGCCCTGGCCCGGCACCAACAATCAACAACAACCGCTGGACGTGGAGACAGACGCTCGCAGACAGCTCCGGTTTCTGCATACGTACCATCGGGCAGAACCACGAAGTCCTCCAGCAGAGTGTCGCACTCCGTTGCTTCAGAGCTGGAAGTCAAAAACACACACATGAACGCCTCTCAGGGTTTCTCTTCCTCCAACATACACAGATACAATCACACACAACACACAGGTAACTCCTCTGCAGGTGTGTGCTGAGCAGTGCCCCCAGCCGGGACTGATGGAGGAAGAGTATATAGTCTTCCAGGAGCAGAAGGCCCAGTGTTCGGCTGACGCCCTTCAGCACCAGGAGACAGAAGCGATCGAGGACGCCGAGTTTGAGCGTTCGCTCTTTTCTTCTGTCCATCAGGCTGATTTGAACTGAGCCGTTGGAATCAGGTGACGGAGTCACGTCTCTCTGATTCCTGCAAGTTGATCATCCACCCGGAGCTCGAAATGACCGGATAACGACAACAGAAAGGAATGTCCAGCTCGGTGACGCCTCACATTTTTCTCTCCAGGTGGGAGGCCATGAAACTCTGCATGCCAAAAAATAAAAGACACACACACACACACACAAACTCGTACCTGTTGTCCTCGTACAGGACCTTTTTCCTGCGGCGGAGGGATTCTGGACTGGGCGGCTCGGCGCTCCGGGACCGGACGCTGCTGGCCACAGGGTCTTCATACTACACACACAAACACATTGACACACACAGGTTTTCATCACAGGAACCAGATGAATCATTTCCTGCTCAGACGGGACTTCGTCATTGTCGCTTTACACCGGTGTGAAGCTGCTGTGGCTTTTCACAGGACAATTTCAGAGGAATGTTTGCAACAGTGTCATTAAAGCTACGACACAAAGCGAGGAGTCCAGCCCTGCAGGAATGAGGCGTCAGCAGGAGCGGGAAGTCCAGCCTTGTCACCGTTATGCAACGGGCCTCATTAGCAGAACAATGGCGGCTGAGCGGACGCTGTCACACACCTCTGAGCTGAAGAAGCTCCTGGACATGGGGTTGACGGCGTCCATGCGCCGCAGCCTGCGTCTGGGCGGGACGGGACACTCCTCGCCGCTGGACTGCGGGCTGTCGAAGCTCACGTCCCGCTCCTGGGACACAGACACCGGGTGAGACGTGGACGTGTGTTTTCCCGGGCGGTTTGGGTGAGGGTTTACCTCCGAGCTGTGCTGCCGCTCGCGGGACCGGCGCTTGGCGTGCAGACAGAAGACGCGCTCCTGCAGCTCCATCAGCTGGTCCCTCAGCGCGTCCTTCTCGGCCAGGACCCGGGTGATCATGGCCTGGGCCTCGTCTCTGGACATGTACGCCTGGAAACACACCGTCACTCAACACCGCCCTTCACACGGGGGAAAGTTCACGCTTCGGGCATGAACGCTGTCGTGGAAAATGTGACTGTGCAGAACGAGAAAATGCACATTTCAATCTACAGGAAAGGAGCGCTGCGTCTGGGGGAGGGAGCTCCTCTCTCCACAAGCATTCTTGTGAAGTTCAGAACAATAAGAGGCCGAAACTGCAGGTGACTTGTTATTGTTGTTGTTTATGAGGCATGACAGAAAAACTGACGTGTGCAAAAAACCAGCAGCGAACCGTAGAGGACAGAAATATCCAATCCTCCAGATCCATCAAAACATTCTGATGAATTTTGATTCAGATCTCTCATTTTTCAAATCCTGTAGAGGAGGATTCTCTAAATTCATTAAACATTCCAGCTTTCTAGATGAAAACGAGGAAATACTGTTCTTCACACAGACACACAAATGCCAAGAATAAAGTGAACATTAAATTTCTTTTTTTCTAAAGTTGGAATTTTCCCAGTTTGATACAGATCATGAGGATATCATGATTTCATGACAAAGAAATATGTAAAAATTCTTTTCTGAAATCTCTTAAATGCAGCCCCCACCCCCAATTTACCCCCCAATTGAAATGAATTTCAATTTTAAACGAAATAACTATTCAAAGAGCTGAAGAATGAGTGACGAGAGGAAATGTATTTATGCACAGATCGCTTCATTTAGAAATAAGAGAACAAAAGCCTGGAGGCGGGTTTTAAGGAATTGCTTTGATGATATGATGAGAATCTCCGATCTCATCTCAAACACTCTTTGTTTGTTTTCGCAGCGGCTGGAACCCTGAAGCAGGTATGATGGAGCTGCTGAGACTTAAATCATCACACTGAGCTGCTTCACTGGATCAGAGGAGGCCTGACAGCTTTCAGGGTGTGGAGGAACAACAGAGAAACGCCGA
The DNA here is from genome assembly GCF_902148845.1 of Salarias fasciatus. Lineage (NCBI taxonomy): Eukaryota > Metazoa > Chordata > Actinopteri > Blenniiformes > Blenniidae > Salarias > Salarias fasciatus. Next base: position 40,507,765 of record NC_043750.1, on the reverse strand, counting down.
GTGAATCACCCGAGTGAAACACAGTCTGATCATACTGACACACACACACACACACACACACACACACACACACACACACACACACACACACACACACACACACACACACACACGCACGCTCAGTCTTGTATTTCTATCCTTGTGGGGACCGTCCATTGACTCCCATTCATGTCTAGCCCCTAACCCTGACCCTTACCCTAACCCTAACCCACACCACAACAAAGCCTAACCCTAAAGAAATGTTTTTGCACTTTTACTTTTTTCAGTAACAACAACATGGTCAAGAAAACACTGTTTCTCCTACTTAGGACCGGAAAAAGGTCCCCACAAGGCACGTCGTTCCACGTTTTGCTATCCTTGTGGGGACATTTGGCCCCGACAAGGATAGAAATACGAGAACGCACGCACGCACAAACACATCTGGTTTTAATTTGTTTGCCCTGTGTTTTGACTGGCAGGCTCAACCTTGCCAGGCTGCATGCCTTCTGGTCTGCGTCCAGTCAATCAATCAAACTTTATTTTTAGAGCACCTGTCCTTCTATTAAAGTGTTTTGTGACAGGTGAATTGTTACAACATAACATCTCTGAGGGAGGAAGTAGGGTTGTTGAAGCCAGATGATTTTCAGTTCGTGTGTTTACATGGGGATTTTTATTCCTTTATAAATCCGAATAAAGTCTAATTCCGTTCTAAAATGACCATGTAAACATCTCAGGATTAAGTTTGAATCTGAATAGACTGGTGGGTTTCTTCTCTTTTTGAAACATTAGGTGCGACTTCATTCTGGTCGTTCTGCTCCGTCGTGATGACGCAATATTCCAAGATGGCGGCCCGCGGTCCGCGTTTCGACTCGTACAGAGTCGATTTATTTAACAGCAGTTTTAGAAGAATTGGATATAATGAAACGAGCAGATCGACGCTTAACAACGCTGACATTTTCAAAGCTGTAGCTTCAAAGTTAATCCAGAAAGAAAGACGAGAAAAACGCTGTTTACTTCCGGGAGACGTCAGTATGTCACGGCCGCCCCGTCCAATCAGAACGCTGCACAGACCCCGGCGTGAGAGAGGATTTAAACCCTTGGTTTCCCATGTAATTACGACGCTCATGAATATAATTCTGAATTACTTAATTAAGAATAAACTAATTCAGAATTAGAAACACCTGTAACCACACTCACTGAGGGCAGAAACTGAACGCCTGTACTTCGCTTTGTATGTGTGCAACGATCTGTGTGTGTCTGCAGCATGATTTGTGTCTGGTATATTTTGGGTGTGTGTGTAATATTTGTGTGTGAGTGTTGGGATTTGCATGAATTTGTAGACTCTGAGTGACGTTTGGGGCAAAAAACAAAACAAAAACAAAAAAAAAACAAACCCACAAAGGGTTTCCCACACATTTCTATTGGGTTGAGAGGAAGCAAAAAGAAGTAGGCCTTTGTATGGACACACAAATCTCAGTATACACACACACACACACACACACACATAACTCAGGTTACACAGTGCACTGTCTGTAATCACACGAATGTGTGCAAAAATATCAGTGTGCACACACAAATCTCTTTCCAAACACAGCTATTGTCGCGCATGCAGTCTGGTGCATGCAGATTAAATTACAGGCAAACAAAAGCCAAATCACACACTCAGACACACACACACGTACACACACACTTGGGTACCTGGTCCCGCTCCACCTGCAGGTCTCTCATCTGGTTCTGGATCACGGTGCTCTTCTGCTGCTGCATCTTACACTCCATGGTCAGTTTCTGCACCTGGTGGCTCAGACACTCCTTCTGCTCCAGGAGCTGAGGGACATACACACACACACACACACACACACGCGCTCACGTTATTGTGGTTTTAGTGTTCATGTCATAAAAAAAGACTGAATGACACACTTTCCGTTTTCACTCCAGCTGAGCTGAAATAAGCTGCATGTTTCTGCTGATCTGACTGATGATTGTTGACTTTTCTTTACTGATGGTTTTACTTCCTGAGCGCACACACACACACACACACACACACACACACACGGACAGACCCCCTTCTTGTCCCGCAGCAGCTGCTCGTTCTCCTCCCGGTAACACCGCAGCTGCTCCGCCAGCTCCACCTGGCTGTCGATGGCCTCCGCCAGGTCCTGGGCCAGGATGTCCTGCCGGGCCTGGGCAGACAGAACACAGGGAGACGCTCGCTCTGGGCCGTGCGCCGACGCGACGGGACGTTCCCGGCGGTCCTCACCGGGTCCAGCTTCTGGGCCTTGGCCAGCTGGCTGCGGAGGCTGCGGACCTCCTCCTGCAGCTGAGGCGAGGCGGCGGAGGAGGCCAGCCGGCGCGAGCGCTGCCTCTGCAGCTCGTTCTCCGTCTGGGCGCTCTGCAGCTCCGTCTGGAGCTGGTACAGCTGCAAACAAGGCCGGAACACACTCATCAGGGGGCAAACAAAGCCAGGAAAGCCCCACGGACTGCAGCCACAGAGCGAGTTATTGGCTCAATAAAGTCTTCCAGCACTGAGAGCGGCCTTCATGGAGGCCATTCATGAGACGATTCAGTGGAAACGCAGAGACAAGGCAGGAACCATGAGTCCAACACGGGTCCCGCGGTGTTCAGAGGCACTGAAATCGTCTTGAGACGCTCAGATTTCATCTCTGTATGGATGGCGGGCACTCTGCTCGTGGTTCTGGCTCCAGTCCTGATCCTGCTGGACTTCAGTCACCAGAATAATAAACCAGCTTGGTCCACCAACTACTGGACCTGCATGAAAACTACAGAATTCTCAGTTTTTGTTGTTTTGACATTCGGGGCAAAACTTTTCTTAAAGGAAAATGTCTTCTCTTGAAACGCCGTGGCGTGAACAGGCCCTCAGATGTTCTGTCCAGAAAGTGATTCTTCTTCAATCTTGTTGGTTTTACGGGAAAGTTTCTTTGTTCTCCGACTGGATTCGGTTACATTTACTTTGTCAGATGGAGCTAAAGCATAAAGCAGGAGGAGCTCAGCCTCCGGTTTCAGTGTTCTTCAGAGAACGCCCCCGCCCCGCCTCCACCCCTCCTCCATCACCCACCTGCAGGTTGAGGTCGTGCAGCCTGCTGTTGACAGACGCCTTCTCCTCCATGGTGGCGGTGTAGCGGATGTAGAGGTCGCACTTCTCCTCCTTCAGCTGGGTGACCTCCCTCTGCAGGGAGCTCAGGTGCCTCTGCAGCCGCTGGTTCTCCGCCCGGAGGCAGCGGGCCTTCTCCTCCTGCTCCATGATCTGCTTGATCTCCGCCTCCAGGGACTTGCACTGCTTGCGCTTCTCGGCGGCCTCCTCGCGGGCGCCGTGCAGCTCCTTCTGCATCCCGGTCACGGCGCGCACCAGGTACTCCGTCAGCTCCGAGTACTTGATGAGGCCTGAGGAGAGAGGAGCCTGGTGAGAAGGCTGCAGGGCGCCGGGGGGGCCGGGGGGCCCGGGGAAACCCACCGCTGAACCGGGACGGCTCCGTGCTGGGCTTGCGGCCCGTCACCGTGGTGTAGATGTTGGGGTAGTGGATCATCAGGGCCTCCAGCAGGGCCACGCCGCCGTTCCGGCCCTGAGTCCTCAGCAGGTCCAGCATGTAGCCTGGAGCAGCGGGGAGAGGCTTCACACATCAGTATTATTGAGTCACGTTAGAATAAAGACACACACAGAACTTCATTGTTGCGCTGCAGCGAAGCATCTTAAATTCAGTGAGACATTTTGCCAAAAATGGGACAAAAGTAATAAAATTAATATCAAAACACGGAGAAATATCTCATTTCTGTTGAAACCAGCCCTCATGTGTGGTTTCTGAGCAGTTGCAAGTTTGTCTTTCCAGAGATTCTGCTCAGATTTCAATAACATCTTAGCAGAATTGAAAAATTCAGGTCTGAAGCCTGGTTATAAAAATGCGACCATTCAGTTTTCTTCCAATTCAGGTATAAATATTACACATATCTAACATGAATTTTACATGTATTAATATTAACACCAAGTGTTTTAAACAGTGTGCTTCTAAAAACAGTTTTTTAAAGATTTCAAGTTTGAATTTCCTGACATTTCCAGCTGTTGCTTTCAGTTTTAAAATCTGATTTGAGCAGCACGTTTCAAAACGTTTCAAGTTTCTTCACAATTTGCATGCTTTTAAAAAATGTTTTAGGCTTATTCTGCATTAATCTCAGGTATCAAAATAACAAAACGCTCGATTTTCCATCATATTGTTCACTTTCCTGTTCTATATTATGGTCTTTTTCAAGTATATGACAATAATGAAACATAACAGAGTCCTTTTTAATCCTTTCTAATTCTAAAACCTTCTAAAACCTTCTCCAGCGTGTGTGACCGGTGTGTGTGGATAACTCTGTTCTCAGATGCAATAACCCGGGAGGAGAAGAACCCTGGCGGAGTCTCACTGGTCCTCATGCTGCGGTTGTCCAGCTTGTGGCTCGACAGGATCTCGTCCTCGTCCAGCTCGGTGAGGACCCGGGCCTGCCTCAGGTACGGGATCAGGATGCAGGGCCGCACGTCCTTGGAGATCCGGTACCGGTTGTCGTTGATCAGCTCCCACAGTTCCTCCTCTCCCATCTCCTTCAGGTCCGGCCGCTCCGGGACGAAGCTTTCAGCCATGCTGGCCGCTGCTGTGCGCAAATGACGCGCTCCTGTCGGCTCCTCTGCGCGCCGCTGCGCTCCTTTACGCACCGAATGCGTCCCGCAGCGCAGCGCAGCGACTGAAGAAGCAGTCAGTGAACCGGACCAGCTCTGTCCACGCCCTCTCTCTCTCTCTCTCTCTCTCTCTCTCTCTCTCTCTCTCTCTCTCTCTCTCTCTCTCTCTCTCTCTCTCTCTCTGTGTGTGTCAGAACCTGTAAAACGAGGCGGTGTGATGCAGCTGTGCGGCGTTGGCTTCCATCCATTCATTTTGTGGATGTTTGTTCCACTGGTCTCGCCTCAACTTACCGACTCAAAAAGAACCGATTAGGTTAGATAGCCTGGATTCAAATCCATGTATTCATCAAGGGGAATCGTGCAGTGAGGCCAGAGTGCAAACCACTGCACCGCAGCGCTGACTGACTGACTGCTGCAGGACCTGAGTTGTGCTCCTGATGCTGAAGGGGACACAGAGAAGGGGCCTCAGCGATTCCGCCTCATGAAGCAGACTCACTTTATCGTTTCTTTAACCTGGAGGTTTGCTCAGGCAGCGACGCCCGGCCTGTAATCACCACTGCGTGTGTTTGACAGGTCGAGTGTGTGTGCAGGCGAACAATGCAGCTCTGTAAGTCAGACATTAGAGCGCGTCTTAATAATTCCTGATCACAACAGAGCAAACACACACATATGAGTGTGAGACGGCGGGAGCAAACAGAGAGCGGCCCGGTGCAAAGTCCTGGTCCAGCAGACAATGGAGCGCTGCAGGCCGGGGTCAGGCGGTCTCCCGGTGTGTAAACCGGCTGTGCTGAGCAGGGTTTGATCAAACACAGCAGGACCGAGATAAACCGGTGTGAACGACACACAGACGTCACGGGTCTGCAGGAAGCTGCGGCCCTGAACGCAGCGCCAACAGGAAGTGGAGAGCAGGAGGTTAAAGAGGACTCTGCCTTCTCTTCCAGGTGGCTTTAGGTGGGAACTCAGCTTTTTGAGTTTTTATTTTCCTTCATTCATTAAAATACTTGTGAATTTGACTCGGAGTGTGTTTTACCCTCCTGGACGTGACCTCAAACATTTCTCTAAATGAGCTGTGAGTGCTGAAGAGCTGGACATGAATATCAGTCTGTGTTTGTACAAGTTTGTATAATTTTCTCGTATTTTGATAAGAACATTCAGATAATTCAGGTTTCTAGACTTCAGTGCTTGTCAACACAATGAGCGCCTCATGCAGTGTTCATCTTTGGTTTTAGGTACTCTGGTTAACTTTTACAGCCCAACAAACACTTTACTAGAGACTCTAATAGTGTGTGTGTGTGTGTGTGTGTGTGTGTGTGTGTGTGTGTGTGTGTGTGTCCTGTGATGGACTGTAGACCTGTCCGGTTGGTTGTCCTGCAGACGCTCCCCAGAGTTAATAACAGAGGAGAAAGACGTCCACACCCTCCGTCCTGCTACACCCAGAGCGTGTGAAGACGCTGATCCTCTGATCCTCCGGGTCTCCGGGTCTCTGTTCTCTGGTTCTCTGGTTCTCTCTTCTCTCAGCCAGAGAAACTTAACACAGGTGATGTTTTCCTTTTGACTCCAGTACAAAGCAGAGCTTTATAAATGCAGTTTAATGTGATGAAATGCAGAAAGAGATGAAACAGCTGTGAACTGGACCAGACTCCTCAAACCAAACAGAGCAGAACCAGACGTCCCGGACCCGGACCCGGACCCGGACCTGCTCCAGGCCTGCTGTGATCCAGTCTGCTGGAGCGGATCAGCTTCAGTCGGCGGCTCACAGCTCGCTTCATGTCACTGTAACCGATCCAGGACGGTCCCCATTCAGCAGGTAGAACCACAGAAACTCAGAGTGATAACAACAGTTTGAATCCATGAGGAAGACTTTCTTTTCCACTTGAACAGAAACACGAGGAAACAGCAGCTGGAAATACCAGCGATGTCAACAAAAGACAGAAAACAGATCAGCAGGACCGAAGAGACAAACTCCGTTGATGTTCGGTCAGATAAACACGTGACGGCGTCATATTCGAGAAAGTGGGGAAAAAGTACCGCGTGCATGCTCGACTGAGCTGTGGGGGCCTTCCCTCCAACCTCTGAACCGTGCTGATATACACACACACACACACAAACACACACACACACACACACACTGCCTGCAGGTGGAATGAAAACACTCCACATGCAACCAGGAGCCGGTTCAACAGCATTACACCACAGAGAGGCCGACTGCTCAGACACACACACACACACACACACACACACACACACACACACACACACACACACACACACACACTCACACACACACACACACACACACACACTCACACACACACACACACACACACACACACACACACACACAGCTTAATTACTAATGCTAAATAGTCCCTGTGGATCGGTGCTAATGCTAACTGCTAACCCGTGGCCCGTCAGAGACACATTTCAGTCTGAAGAACCAGGTAAACAGGAGTTTACTGAAACAGTAACTCTTCATCCTCAGGGCAGAGATGAAGGAGACGCAGAACGGATTCTGTTGAAGTATCTCTGACGTCTTTCTGCTGCTAAAGCAGCTTCATACACAAAGTCTTCCTCTCTGGACTGAAGCAGGATCTGCTGACGACCTGCTGTCTGCAGGACACAGCGAGGGAGCGCGGCTCTGACCTCTGATGGGTTTTTGCTGATAAACCTGACACAGTCTCATCTGGTGTAGCATTAGCTCTGAAGGTGCATTTGAGGGATGAGCAGCAGGTTTGATTCCAAACCTTCTCTGCTGATGCTGAACATCTCGTGACTCTTGGTCTCACATACGAGCAGGATTTATTGGAGGATTTATTGACTTTAATCTCAAATACAGAAAACACAAATGTGTTTATCAACTCCTCATGTTTATATCTTCACCTCCCTCCTCCTGCCCTGCTCTCTACTTGCTCCTCCCTCTGCCCTCCTCCTCCTCCTCCTCCTCCTCCTCCTCCTCCTGCAGCTGGAAGTGAGCAGCTAGAGCCCGGACCGGGCGGCGCAGCGCCCCCTGGTATTGGGGGAACTCCTCGCAGACGCGGTGCAGGATGCTGCTGAGGCCGTGTAGACGCTCCAGCAGCTTCTGCCGGGCGGCTTCGCCCGCCGGGCCGGTGGAGGAGGCCCGGTAGCTCCCAGAATGCACCGCCTGCAGCCTCTTGACCCGGCTCTGCAGGAGCGGCAGGAGGGCCTGGTTCTGAGGGGGCACACGGGGTTCAGGTTCAGGTCCAGGTGTGTGTGTGTGTGTGTGTGTGTGTTCCTCACCGTGTCCCTGCTCTCCTGCAGACTGGTCAGGTTGGAGTCCAGCGTGTCGTTGGCCTCTCGCAGCTCCGCCGCCCGCCGCCTCTGCTGCTCCAGCCTGCTGCTCACTTCCTCCCGGCTCTGCTGCAGCTCTCTGACCCGCTGCACGCAGTCTGCCACCAGCTGGACACACACACACACACACACACACACACACACACACACACACATACACACACACACACACACACACTCATGTCCACTCTGCCGCAGCGCCCCTCCTCCACCGCCTCCACCCACCCTGTGTGTGTCGTGGATCTGGCGCTGCAGTCCGTGCACGCCGTGCACGCCGAGGCTCAGCGCTCCCTTCGTCCGCTGCTTCCTGTGCGGGGCTCCGGGATGGAGGGCCCGGCGCTGCACCATGCTGCCCCAGCGCTCCACCGAGGCCTCGCTGTCCCGCAGCAGCTGCTCCCGCCGCTTCACCAGGCGGCCCAGGCGCACCTGCAGCCGGCGCAGAACACACACACCAGGACTGATCAAACCTGTGAGCTCCGTGAGTTTCTCTTGACAATGAAAGTTGTTTTTAAAGTGTGAGAAGAGGAATGTCCTTCAGCACCTCCTGTTCTTGATTCCCGTGGTTTTCAGTGAGCGTACCATAAAGGGTTAAAAATGATAACACACAGCGCTCAGCTCAGACCTCCACACATCCACCCATCCTCCTGCTGTACCTCCATGCGGTGGATTTCAGCCCTCATGGTCTGGATGTCCTCCTTCCCTGCGTCTGCGTCCACAGCAGCATGAGTCTCCTTCACCAGCTGCGTCTTCTTCTCCCACAGCATCACCTGCTGCCTGCAGCAACGACACCCGGCCGGTGAGGCAGGACCCGGCGGCGGCGGCGGCCGGGGAGGCGGACACGAAGCGGCGACTCACTCCGCCTCCAGCAGGCTGCTGAGCAGCAGCTCCTTGTCCTCCTGCATCCTGTCGTGTCGGGCCTGCAGCTGGATGGACTCCCGCTCCGCCTCCTGGTCACAGGCGGCGGGGGGTCAGCGGGTTTCCCGGTCGGGGGGTGGGGTGGCGGCGGCGGCGGCGGCAGCGGCGGCGGCGGTACCTTGAGCCTGTGGATGAAGTGCGTCTCCATCAGGGCGTTCTCCTGCTGCAGCGCCCGGCCCAGCCGCTCGTTCTGGCTCAGCAGGGAGCACAGCTTCGCCCGGTCTCTGTGCAGGACGCCGGACTTCGCCTCCACCGCCGCCACCTCCTGCTGCTCCGACTCGATCTGGCCTGGAGGGAGAGCGGTGAAACGTGAAGTTCTGGTGCGGCTTACCTCTGAAGAAGCGGGATTGCTGCCGCCTCCACTTCACTTTGCAGAACTTCACCTTCTCCTGGACTCATTGACCTGCTCAAAGGAACCCAGTGCATGTGTGAGTGTGTGTGTGTGAGGCGTACTGTCCAGCCAGATCTCCCTCTGCCGCATGGCGGTGGTCTCGGTCTGCAGCCGGCGGACCTCCCTGCCGCGGGCCTCCAGGTCCTGGTTCAGCCCCACCAGCGCGTCCTGCTGCTTCATCCACAGCTGCTTGGACGTCTGGATTCTCGCCGCCAGCTCGTCGCTCTGAGCCGCGATGGCGTGGATCCGGATGTGCATGGGGCTCAGGTCTTCTTGCTGGAAGCAGATGGGTGTGAGCGGAGGCGGCGGCCGGTCTCACGCTCCTCGGTCGTGCCGGTGTCTCACCGCCGTGCTGGCCACGATCCGGCCGATCTTCTTGTGGAGGCTGGCGATGGCCGCCTGCTTCTGCTCGATGAGGGTGACGAGCGAGGACGTCTTGCTCTGGTGGCGGCTCAGCGCGGCGTTCTGCTTGCTGATCTGCTCCTCCAGAGCCTCCTGGGTGAAGCTCAGGCCCGACACCTGCTGCTCCGCCTGCTGGATGCTCAGCCTCACCGCCAGCACCTCGTTCTCCTTCTGGAACAGCTGCCGCCGCTGGAAGAGACAGAACGCTCGCGTGTTTTTCTTCTGCTGGAGATAAACTGATAACCTGCAGGTTGGCGGTTCAGCTGATGAGAAGCTCAAAGTGTTTTTGGAAGCGCCGACCTTCTCGTTGCGTAGCGCGACCATCCTGCCGGCCAGCCGCTGGGAGTACTTGGCGGCGTTGGCGTGGCCGAGCTGCTGCTGCAGGTGCGTCATGACGGCGTCCTCCAGCTCCAGACGGACGCGCTCGCTCTTCTCCGCCTGCCGCCGCCGCTCGCTCAGCTCAGCCCGGAGGCTCCCGCTTTCCTATAAGGATCAGAGCAGAGAGCAGGTGAGGCCGCGGCCGGCGGGACGGGCGGCGGGAGGACGGCGTCGCGGGCGTCCACCTTGGCCAGGGCGTCCTGGACGCGCTGGGTCTCCTCCAGCGTGCAGAGGCAGGCGGTGTAGTGCGCCCGCACGGCGTCCCTCTGGGCCTGCCTCTGAGCCAGCAGCTTCCTGGACGCCTCGCCGTCCGCCTCAGCCCAGCGCAGCTGCAGCGTCAGCGCCTCGTTCCGCTCCTCCTCCTCGGCGGTGGACTTCCTGTAGCCCTCCGTCTCCCTCTGCACCAGAACCAGCTGATGCTGGACGTCACTGCGGTGGAGAGAGGCGGTGGAGGAGGACTGCAGACACTCCCCGGGCCCTGCTCCGTCCCGGGTCTCACCGAACCGCCTCCTGCATGGCGCCCAGGGCGTCGTCCTGCCTCCTCATGGCCAGCAGGTGGCTGTTCCACTGCTGAGCCAGCTGCTTCCTGGCCAGCAGCAGCGCCTCCAGGTCCAGGTCAGCCTGGCAGGACACACACACACACACACACACACACACACACACACACACACTGAAGGTGTTACCTGGACTTCCAGGTCTGGAACCGCAGCGGTCCTGACGGTTTAAGGCACCTCGGACAGAGCCGCCTTGGCGGCCTGCGTTTCCTCGGGCAGGGCACTGATGTGGGCGTCGTACATGCTGCTCTGCTCCTTCAGCCGCTCCAGCTCCACCGTCAGACGCTCCACGTAGAAGTCCTGACGGAGAGGAGACGCCGGGATCAACCCGGGAGGCGGCGCCAGACGGAGCTGCCGGCGCCGCCTCCCGGGTAGAGCACCTGCTTCAGCTTCTGCTCCTCCGCCTGCGTCCTCCGGCTCGCCGCCTTGCTCGCCACGTTGTGCAGAGTCTTGAGCTTGGAGCTCAGGTCCTCGCTGACCTCCTGTGTGGAGAGGAGCCGCTGGGCGAGGCGGTCCAGGTCCGCCTGTAAGTGAGAAACTGGGAAACGTGCAGGACGGGTTTATTCTGCACTTCCACTGCCGCAGGACAGGCGAAGGGATCCGAGTGGCCGGACTCCTCCCTCACCGCCGGCCTGGGCCTCGCCGTGCTCTCTGCTGGTCTGGTCATACTGGCCGCTGGTCTCCTCCAGCTGCTCCCGGGCCTGCTGGTGCCGGGCCTGGGCCCGGTTCTTGGCCTCCTGCTGCTCCGCCAGCCTGCGTCTCTGCCGGGCCAGCTGCTCCTGCTTGCTGAACATCTGGCAGGAGGTTTCCTCCGTGCTGCTCTGGACGGCCTTCCTCAGCTCCAGCTGCGGGCGGAGGAGAGGGGGAGGGGTCACAGAGCAGCCGCCGCCCACACCACCCGGACCGGACCGGACCGGACCGGACCGGACCGGACCGGAGCTAACGCGAGACCTTTTCCTTCAGGGCCAGATCCAGCGCCTCTCTCCGGGCCAGGAGGATTCTGTTGAAGGCAGCTTGTCGCTTCCTGACCAGAGGCTGAAGACGAGAGGACACGGAGAGGTCAAAGGTCAAAGCAGCGCAAAGTACGAGGTGTGAAGCTCATCAGCTAAGTTCAGAGAAAATCATGTTCATGGCTGAGCAGGGTTTCTTCATGGTGTTGAATATAAACAAGACATTTAAAATTTGTAGCAAATAAACTGAAAATCATTCAATTAGCTTGAACTCATAAATCCTTGAGATTAAAAATGCAGAATCTCATAATATTTTGAGATCAAACCCAGCTGGCATTTTAGCGTTGAATAACTGTTGACTCAACGTCAGGTATCAATGTTGAATAACCGTTGAATTTTGTTTCGATTTTGCAAATCTGATCAACGTTGAAATCACATTATTTCAACGTCATGTCTTCAACCATGAAGCAATGTTGGTTTTAGTTCAACTGAGCAGTATGGCAGCAAAAGTGCAGAAAATTAAAAATTAAATTGACCGTCAGGCTTGCAGTCTGAGGTTCAGGCATATTCTTTGAGTCATTTATGCTTGTCATTGCAAACAGGTGAAACACGGGATTCGATCTCAAGACCTTCTGTCGAGTGAACATCAGCCCTACCTGTTGAGCTATTAGTGTATTGACCAGTTAATGTGTAAAGGGGAAGGTGACCACTAGTCTGCACAAAACTACTTATCCTGAATTACAGTGCAATGCACACGAAACAAAGTGGAGCTTTTAAAGATGTTTCTTCTGTGTTTCACCCAAGTTCACAATTGGATGGAATTACGTACTAAATTTAACTTGGGCGGCTCTTTTATTAGATATATTAAAATGAAATACAAGGCGGGGTTAACATTTACATAAACATTTTTTCCAATGGTAAATTTATCAACGTTGTCTGGATGTTGAAACAACATTGTTTTTCAACTGACATATTTCAGCTAAATTTTTAGAAGTCATGGTTTTAAAAATACTGACGATTAGATATACGTTAAAAAAATGTTGATATTTCAATGTTGATTCCACAGTGAGTTTACGACACAACTTCAACCAACGTCAACGTTGTTTTGACGTTGAATTAACGTTTTTCATCAACTGACATTATTTCAGCTAAATTTCAACGTTTAATGTCGGTTGAATGCCACCTGGGAATGTTTCCCCTGTTTCTTTTAACCCAAAGCTTAAAGGTCAACTTCTTTGAGATTCGCCTGGAAGCAGATAAAACCATGAAACCATCGTCTAAAAGCTAACTAGGAAGGGAATACTCATCAGACATGTTCAGGGTCCAGAACAAACAAGTCCTCCTCTTCTTCCTCCTCCTCCTCTTCCTCCTCCTCCTCCTCCTCCTCTGACTCCTGATGCTCCATGCCTCCTGATGTGACTGGGTTTGAAAGTGTCTCGGCGTTTTCCTGCACTAAAACACACAATCGGAGGAAATCAGAGTGATTTATATGAACTCGAGACGAGCCTGAAGGAGCAGAGACTCACCTGGAGCCGCGTCTTCACCTGAGGGTCCAGCCGGAAGCCCGCTGCCAGGGGGGGGCGCCGCCGAGAGCTCGTCCTCTGAGCCCCCCTGCCAGGACCATCACACACACACACACGGAAAATGATGAAATGAAACAGAACAAAGCCCTCCCTCAGATGATTCAGTGCCGGTCCCTCCTCCACCCTCCTCGGGTTCTCACCTGTGGAGCGGCTGCTCCTCTCCCTCCTCTTCCTCCACCATCCGGCCGGTTTGGCCCTTCCTCCCGCTCATCCTCACCTCCTGGCCGATCCATCGGCTCTGAGAAAGAGAAGTTATTGATCCTCCAGAGTCAAACTGCGATCATCTGGAATCCTGCAGAGAAAACACTGATCTCTTTTCCTCCCGGGGGATTACCGGCGTTATTAAGTGACTTTTTTTTTTTAGAGGGAAGCACGAACGGAAACTCGCTTTAGTGATAAACAACAACAGGTAACACCGGAACCGATCATTTATTCACACAGGAAAGAAACAGCAAAGATAAACTAACCTTTTTATTCCTCCGCTGCCGTGAGTGACAGACCGGGACGCTCCCGTTGCTAGGCAACCGCAAACTTCCGGTTTGGAGCGCAGGCGGAGAGTTTTTTTATTTCAAAATAAAACAAACATGAGTAAAAATCTGTCTTAAAACACACTCTCACAAACAACAGCTGTGCGCGCGCACACTTTTAAAGGGAAGCAAAACCTGGAAAAGATTCATCAGTCTAAACCCTCCTCATTGCGGCTGAATATTTACTGAATTCTACCCGGAAGTTTGTTTTTCTTTTTTCGCTTTAAACATACTCAATACCGTTTTAAATTTGACCAGAGCCCAAAATGTTTTTGATGCATGCGACTTTAAAACTGTGTTCACGTGCTCCCGAGACATGATGCACAATCCTGATCGATTTTTATTTATTTATTGGGTGATTAGAATATTAATGTGCAGAACGTATTGACTGTAAAACCTGCATGGAAACATAACTTTAAACAGTTTGTCACAGTCAATCACAGTTTGCTGTAAACGAGGACAGAAACACTGAATACTGTGAAAGAAATTCTGTTCATTACATAACAAAACGAAGAAATACTAGTAATGTGAATTTCATGTGCACCTTTTCTCATATTTTCCAGATGAATGCATTCATCAGACATTTGTGTTCTACCCGAGAGGAAGTTTGGAGGAAGTACATTTAAAATCATTTGTTATGTTTTTCTTCAGGGTTTCATCCAGTGCAGGGTTTGAGTTCAGAACAGGTCTCAGCTGATCCTGCAGCTGATCACACCATGCAACACTGCAGACCAACCGGTTTCAAATCAAGACCTGTGAATCAACATTTCAGCACAAACCTGCAAAATCCCGAGTGAATAAAAGCGAGAGTCATGTTCAGAAGGCTTTCTCAATGACGGCTTTATTAGCTCTATAAATAAGGCAGATACACATAATCACTGGATTTGGCCATAAAACCACATGTAAATCTTTAAAAACTTTATTAATTCACAGATATAAATCATGTTGTGATCTTCATATAACCTCAAAAATCTCAGTTCATTCGGTTTATACCAAAAAAAAAAAAAAAAAAGCAACTGAAGCCACAACCCTTCATTCACGTCGCCGATCTAAAATACTCAACGCAAAAGAACAGAAGAACAACAGAACCCGACGCAGAACGGAGGAGGCGACGGAGGCGTCCTGTAAACAGCCTGGAGAGGTGGGCTCGCGGTGCGGAGCAGAGGGCTTTGGTCAGAGGATCAGGGACGGGGGGGCGGCGGTCTTCATCGTGTAAAGCGTACCGTAACTTCAGCGACGGGCCTCCAGTGATGGGAGAAACCATCAGCACGGTTCAGGATGAGCGATGGAGGCACGAATGCACCACCAGGAGGACAGGAAGAGGGAATAGTGTTGGAAACATCAAGAAAACCTTCTTTTGTGCAATCATTTGCATAACCCAGTGGAAATCACCTGGGTGGCCAATATTTACATAGAAAAAGAAACATACATTCATCCGACATACAGGATCTTATAGCAGACTGAAGCCCAGAGCGTTTCTATCATTGCACTTATTGTCTTTATGCACGTTAGTGAGGAATTTACAGGCTGAGCCACACTTCCTACCGAACCTCCACTGATAATGGAATTAATGGCACAAAAAACATGAAGAACGGTGGAGGGTTTGGCAGTGGAGGAGGGGTTCGTGGTCTGAATACTGCCAGTTATCACGTGATCTACACTCACCGACGCCAAACATGGAGGATCTGAACCGTCTGGATTCACTAAAAACACCTCGAATGTCCACAGTCTGAAGCCAGCCGTCAGCTGCAGGCTGTCCGGTGTGCATCAGGTATCGTCCGTAAGGTATCTGGTGAATGCGTCTCCATGAAGCTCCTGCAGGCTGGCCGAGCTGAACTCCCTTCATAGTGTTTCTAATCAGTGATTCCTTCTGCAGAGGAGGATCACCTGCGATCGATACTTCATGGCGGAGCGCTGAGCAGCAGTTTGTGGTTAGTGTGGCTCCTGAAGCCACTCGGAGTCGCGTCGGACCTCCAGGCTTTGGCTCCACGTCCCACTTCCAGGGGAATACTGTAAACAGTCTTCAGTCGCCCTCGGGGTCCCCGGGGGGCCCGGCGGGGGGGCCGCCGGCCGAGCGGGGGTCCAGGGCAGAGTGCATGATGCCCAGCCACACGTCGTCCATGTTGGGCATGACCAGGATTTTCTGGGAGACGACAGAAGGTGATGAGTGACTGAAAACCTCCGAAATCGAAGCCCCGCCCACCCTCCTGGGCTCAGTGGAGGGACGAAACCCTCCCGGCGGCCATGTTGGTCCTACCTGGAACTCCTGGTCCAGTTTCCTCTCGATCCAGTCGGTGACGTGGGCCAGGGTCACCTCCCGCTCGCCCAGTTTGGGCCGAGCCTTCAGCTCCAGGTGGGGCGGCGTCCGGAAGCCGTACCTGCAGCACAGAGCGGCAGCAACTGGGGTCAGACCCGGTCCGCATATAAATAATGATTCAACACCAGTCTGCAGCTGCTGGGAAGAGTTGTAAAAAGCTTCAGAACGATCAGACCTGCAGCACAGTCAGATTAAATTATACTTATTTAGGAAACTGTTCTAAACTCCACTTACTGGATTCTGAATTCTGAATTCTGGTCTCAAATCACACAATAATCATAATAAAGGGTTTAAAAAAATCCTCCAACCTAAACAAAAATCTTAACATGAAATAAAAAAACATGTTCATTATAAAAATAAACTGTATAAAAATCTACAGGAGGTGAAAATGCAGTAGAATTGGTGTTGAAACAAGGTCCTAACTCTTTTTTTATTATAAATATTGATTTGATTTATTCTGATGTAAAATCCATCTAATCTGTCACATTTATTCAAGTTCACCTTTAAATTACAGGACAGGCAACAGAAGAAGGTGGAAGAGAAGGAAAAAGCAGCATTACACATTTTACAGAAATTCAATCCTGAGAAATTTATTCTAATCCTAAATAATCTTGAAGCAAAAAAGTTAAATAAGAATTTTGTCTTTTTTCCCCCACACATCTTTATTATTCATGTTCCTATTTGCTGTCTATAGTGTGTCAAAGAAGCTAAACATTGTAAACCCCCCCCAAAAAAAAATTGATCCAAAAGGTTAAAATGAGCAGGACACACCTCCACCACCAGAGGGCAGCAGAACCATCACAGTGAACTGAGTCCAGGTTGATCAGATAGCACACATCTTAATGTCACATCATGAATATTTGACATTTTTCTTTTCCTTCTGAAGCTCTGATGACAAAACCTGGATTATCTGGTAATCTGGGGCTCCTGGCTGTCGGGCGGAGGAAGGCGGCTCACCAGATCCTGTCGGTGGGCGGCGGCGGGATGTTGACGGCCAGCGTCCCCTGCAGCTGCTGCAGCTCCACGCTGAGCAGCAGCGGCGTGTTGGACACCTCCTCCATCTTCTTCTTGATGAACTCCGTCTCCGTGGCCTTCTGGAAGTACTTGGACTTGGCGATCTTGTCCACGAAGCGCATGATCTTGCTGGGCTTGTGTCCGCCCACCAAACTGGAACAGAGCAGAGGGTTTTCAGTGCCGGGGAGTTTCTGAGAACGTTCTCTAACCCGGGAATCCCGACGCGCTCACCCTTCAGCTCCGGCCGAGTCGCTGGAGAGGTCGGAGGAGTCTTCCTCGTCTGACGAGCCGGCGCTGGACGACTCTTCATCGCTGTCGGCCAGGCAGTAGGTCCGCGGCCTGGGTCTGAGGACAGGACGATCAGAACCATCAAAACCATCAGAACGTGACAGTCATCCACGTGCACCAACGGTGTGTTCAGGGACAAATGGAACTTCTGAAAACAAATGGAACTTCTGAAAACAAACTCAAGCTTCCTCCTGTGAGCTGAGCTGTTCCTGTAATCCTGCAGTTATTCCATAGTTTTCAGGAGGATCATTAATCTGAAGAGACCGAGTCCATTCAGACTGACGTCCCACTGTGACGTTAGCATTAGCATTAGCATTAGCAGCATAAAGAGCCGTCATCAAACATTAGCTTCCCTTTCTAAAAGTGGTCCCTTGCTTCGCTGGGAGCTCATCTCAGCCGTCTTCTAGTCTAAACGTTAGCAGCATTAGCAGCAGCCTGGAGCCACAGAACCAGTCACATGTTAGCATGAGCCTAGCGCGCTAACATCCGACCATCTAATGCTGCACTGAGGATTTAGTAATCCCGAGTGAAATGTAACTGAAATGAAAGCACCTGCATGGAGAGCTGCAGAGCGACCGTCCACAGCGTTACGCTCACTGCTAGCATTAGCATCATGGATCTCTGAGGTGAGCAGCTGTGTTATCATCGCATGAAACTTCTGTTTACTGGAGCAGCTACACTTCGCTGATATAGATGGCAACGTGAGGGACGTCCCACTGCTAGTAGCATTAACTTCAGCCTGCGAAAGCATTAGCATTAGACTGTATCGACATTAGCATTGACATGGATCCACAGTAGCATCAGCAGTGTTTTTTTCTTGCAAATGCAGAAGATGAGTCCTTCATCATGGGTGTGTCCTTCACTGTAATCTCAATGCTCTCTGGGATTGTTTTCAATGCTGGTAAAAATCCAACACGCAGATCAATACGTCTCTTGATCAGTGTGGTGAAAGTCAAAGCTGTCGAGGAAACCACAGGTCAGAGGTCACAGAGAGCGACGGATCTGACAGATTAACGAACAAACGGTCGCATCCACATGAGCATCCGCCCAGGAGGAGATCAATCAGGCGATCGGCGTGAATTATTAATGAGGCTGAGTGGAAAATGAAAGCAGGACGGAGGAGCGAGGGAAAGACGAGCAGAACTCACCCGGGGAAGAAGGCATCCGATTGGCAGGAGGAAGAAGACAATCAGAGAGAGAGAGCGAGAAAGGGAGAGAGAGGAAGAGAAACAGCAGACATTAAACACAGGAAGTGAAGCAGCAGGAAACGACTCCAGAGAAAATTGAAGGTGGAGGTGGAGCTGGATTTGTTGTAGTAAAGGATGATTGTGAGTTTTTGTCACTTCCTGACGACTACTGCAGCCTCGCAACAAAAAATAGAGTGTAGAACAGAGCCGTCTGACGGTTTGCCGGTTCGGGGTCTCACCCGTCTTTGCCTTGCTCCCCCAGGCGGAGGCTCTCCGCCTCCTTCCCCAGGCGGATCAGGTTCATCTTGGTCTCCAGGGTCATGAGGAAGGAGCCACTGTAGGACACGTCCAGGTCGAACCACAGACCTGGTGGACAGACCGGCTCACGTTAGCAACTGAGAGGAAGGACATCGGTCCACTAACAGACTCCCACACTCAGAGAGTCCAGATCCCAGACTCCAGTCCAGGATCAAGGGACTTCAAGGTCCAACTGAAAACCATCTGAAAGAAAAATGGAAATGTTGCTCGTTAAAGAAGAGCTGAACCCAGAATCTGAACTTCACATTCCTGGACCTGGACTCTAAAACCCAGACCGGATTCTGTAAAGGAGATCTGTCCCCTCCGGTCCAGGATTAGATTCATTTATATCTCAGCCTGACTCCCTGTGGTTTCAGGTCTTCCTCCTCACAGGAGAAACATCTTTAAATAAAAAGAGACGACATTCGACAACCTGAACAGCAGTTTCTATTCTCACCACTGGAGGGCGCTAAAGTCTGACAAAATACACATGAAGGAAGAGATGAAAAATAAAACTGCTTTTTCAGGCGGTTTGCAGGTAAAATATCTTTTAACAGTATTAAATAATTCCAGAAATGAAAAAAAAAAAATCACCAAAATGTCAGATTTTAAGAAATGTTAGAATCTTTGTAATCACTGTTTATATTTCCAAGATCTATCAGCAGAGGCGGAGCGTGGGTCTCAGTACAGAGAGGGCGGAGCATTCTCGATGGGCCCTCATGATAGTAATTTTACCATTCAAACAATCCCTCATGCTACCGTCAAACAACAGTAGCTCAGTTGGTAGAGCAGGTCGTCCTATAACCGGAATGTTTGCGGTTCGATCCCCGCTCCTGCAGGCGCAAAACTGTCGTTGTGTCCTTGGGCAAGACACTTCACCCACCATGCCTAAGTATGAAAGTTGTGAGAATGAATGGTTGGTGGTGGTCGGAGGGGCCGATGGCGCAGATTGGCAGCCTCGCTTCCGTCAGTCTGCCCCAGGGCAGCTGTGGCTACAGTGGTAGCTTACCCTCACCCAGTATGGAGAGAATGAATAATGCAATGTAAAGCGTCTTTGAGTGTCCAGAAAAGTGCTATATAAAACCAATGCATTATTATTATAACAACACACTAATGCTCACTTTTATTGAGCCAAGCAAAGTCACAAACCAGTTCACAAACTTGTTCTGAAGAACGAACACACACACACACACACACACGCTCAGTCTCGTATTTCTATCCTCGTGGGGACCTTCCATTGACTCCCATTCATGTCTAGCCCCTAACCCTGACCCTTACCCTAACCCTAACCCACA
This sequence comes from Salarias fasciatus, assembly GCF_902148845.1. NCBI lineage: Eukaryota > Metazoa > Chordata > Actinopteri > Blenniiformes > Blenniidae > Salarias > Salarias fasciatus. Next base: position 40,487,713 of record NC_043750.1, on the reverse strand, counting down.
CCACAACAAAGCCTAACCCTAAAGAAATGTTTTTGCACTTTTACTTTTTTCAGTAACAACAACATGGTCAAGAAAACACTGTTTCTCCTACTTAGGACCGGAAAAAGGTCCCCACAAGGCACGTCGTTCCACGTTTTGCTATCCTTGTGGGGACATTTGGCCCCAACAAGGATAGAAATATGAGAACACACACACACACACACACACACACACACACACACACACACACACACACACACACACACACACACACACACACACACACACACACACACACACACACACACACACACACACACACACTCTGACAGGTGTCAATCTCAGAGCGTCCGCTGTCCATGGTGCTGAAAGCTCAGATAAAAACTCACTGGCTAAATCTGTACCATCTTTGATACAGCTTAAATATAAAATGAACACAGCTGGTCTAAAATTACACAATCTGTTCAGATAGATATAGACACAGCTATCTATATCTTTTGGAATTCACGTATATTAGAAAAAAAATAGACTCGGCGGTCTCTTATAGTTGAGAGCAACACAAGGCACATTCAGATATGCAGGTGTTTAAGACCACAGCATTCTGATCAAGATAATATTACTGAAGGTTTCACTGACTCACCAGTGGCTCCGATGTTAGATTTTGGGTAGTACCGCTAGCGGCTAGCATAGTGTTTAGCATACTGTTTAACTTCCCTCCAAAGAGTTCAGATCAAGTGCAAAAGAAAAAACTGGTTCATGCCGCACAGCCAATCAGCGCTGGCTTACAGCTCTGATGCATTCATGGACAGTCGTAATGTAAGAATTGGCAAATTGGAGCCCACAATCATATGGTATACCTTCTGGCACACACTGCACATTTTATTATAATTTATTTACGAGTAAATGTGAACACATCACATGAAACGGGGCCCTATGACCTTGTGGGCCCTGGGGCGACCGCCCCCTTGCCCCCACTCTGGCTCCGCTACAATCTATCAGCTAAAATGATGTGTAATAAAATGAAAAGGTTCAGTTTATCTGTGGCCAATCTAAAATATATGGAAGATTCAATGTTTTTCTGACATTATAAGGGGAAAAAAGCACAATAAAAGGTGTGAAGCTCATCTGACTTCAGGAGCCGAATCGATCCAAATCGATCATGTGTGGGATATGCTAGATCAGTAAGTCAGATCTAGAAAGACAGACTTGAAGAGGATCTACCTGTACCAGGAGAACCAGGAGGTCCACAGGAACGTGGTTTTAGTGCAAACAGGTGAACAAACCCATACCAGGCAGCTGATGGCTGAAAACGGCCTCAGTGATCTTCAGTCTGATCATAATGAGGCCTCTGTCTGAAGTACAGATCTACTTCCTGCTCTTTACTGTCTCACATCAGAAAGTGTCACTCCACCAGACGTGTGCCAATAAATCTCCACTTCTGAATGCTGGAACTGTTAAAGCAGACAGATCATCAGCAGCGCCGGTGGAGTCGCGTTCCTCGCCCTGCTACTGCGCTGAAAGTGGCTTCTGAGGATGTTTTTCCTGGATCGGGTCCAGGAAGCGATGCTGCCATCTCGATCAATTCCCGCTCCCATTACAGGGCGATGCGAGAGCTGCACTGACTCACCGGAGGAAAGAGGAAGAGACGAGACCAAAGCCTGAGCCGGGACACAAAGAGGAAGAGCAAATGAAAGGGAGAAACTAGGAAGGATGAAAAGAGCGATCTGTCACAGACGGAGGAGGGGGGGGGTAAAGCACTGTGGCAGGAGGCGAAGGAGAGCTGCAGGCTGACGCTTTTCCATGATCACAGAAGAATCTCTCTAAACGTCACGTACAAAGCTTCCTGTGATCAGAAGTGCGAGACGTCAGCTGAAACTTTAGCTCGGCTTCAGCCTCGGTGGCTGCAGCGAACAAAGAGCTGCTGGAGCCGGCAGATCCCGCACGGCGGCCGGCTCCGTGCTCAACAGCACATCTGGAACACTTGCCTCGGTAGTTGATGGAGGGATTGGAGGCCCCGAGGATCCTGGGAGTTTGTGAGCCCATGTCCAGTTCGGTCAGGGTGAGTTCATTCATGAAGTACGGCAGCTGAAAGAGGGACAAGCAGACGGCGGAGCGGAGGACGGACGGTCAGCTAGGGTTAAAAATGTTAGACGACTTGACCAATGAAAGACACGCTCTGCCATCGGAAGGGAAGGAGAAACCTCCCTGTCGGCTAATCGCAGATTGAAAGGTCTACTAACCCCTTCAAATATTACTATTATAACACACTTTCTGAAAAAATGCATGCAAATGAATTTCACTGGGGAATTAATAAAGTACTTCTGTTCTATTCTATGTGATTAACATGGAAATTCAAAGCAAACATGTATTTACATAGAGTCAGACTTTGAGTAAAAATGACCAGTTTTGCAAATGTTACACCATCATTCACCCTCAAACACCTTTTATTCCATTTTCCACATTCAACCTCGTTTCATCCTGAGTGAGTCGAAGCAGGAGAACGGAACCAGAAAAACCTTTAAATTTAAACTTTAAGGGTTTTTTTTGTTTTGTTCTGGGGCAGAGTATACGTGATGAAAATGTATATTTTCACAAAAGTCAAACGACTCCTACAGAAAATGACTGTGGTTCGATAGCAGCCAGGTAGTTCACGTCCTTCTGCTGTGTTGCTGCATTGAAGAAATTTATTTGAGAAAACAAAATGTTTTCTTTGAAATCCATACCACTTGGTGGTTTGGAGCCTCTAATGGGCGTCATGTTTCACACTCTTGCTCCATACATTACATTAAGAAGTGAAGCAGCTTCAGTCCCAGCAGAATAAATGTAAAGAAACGGCTGTTTCCGTCCATCTCTCAGTCTCAGCAGGGGGTCCCCCTCCCGCCCGGGACTCCACTCACCCGGATCTTGCTGAGCTTCAGCTGGATCTTCTTGGAGATCAGCTCGGCCCAGTAGGGCTCGGTCAGGAAGTCCCAGAAGATCCGGCCCAGAGCTGCGTTCAGCCAGGCAACCGTGTCCTCCTCCTGTCCCCTGGGGTCCTCCGGCGCCGAGACGGCGCTCTGCAGCTGAACAAACACTTCCTTCAGCCGAAGCTACACGTTTGTACATCAGCAGCTAAGACCAGGGCTGCGTTACCTTGGCGTCGGGCGGCGGACTGGCCCGTGGGCCCTGTGGACTCTGCAGGACGGGGCTGGTGGCCGCCGGGCTGCTCGCCGCCGCTCTGGGCAGCAAGGAGCCCATGTAGACGCTGTAGTCCAGCAGGAGCTTGTTCCTGCTGCTGCTCGCCGTTGCCGAGGAGGACGAGGAGTCCTTCGACCTGGAGGGCGACGCCAGCGCCTCGTCCAGGCTGCCGCGGCTGCTGCTGCGGCTGTGGCAGCTCAGATCTGCGGGAAGCCAAACGGGACACGGCGCAGATCAGGCCCACTCAGCGGCGCTTTGGAATGAGCCGAGCGAGGTGAGAAACTCATGGTTTCCTGGATTCTCCTCACCTCTCTGACTGGAAGCCACGCCGGCGGCGCTCCCGACGTCGGCCTTGATCCTGGAGGCCGAGAGAAACCTCTGGAACCACTCCTCCTTCTCCCTGCCCGTCCGCCCGAACAGGAAGAGCGTCAGCTCCCTGCCAGTGGAGGCCGCCGCCGCCGCCGCCGCCTCTCCCCGGTCCCGGGCGCTCACGCCGTCGCTCGCTTCGCACCGGTCGCCCTCCGCCTTCGACATGAAGTCGTCCTGTTTGCCCAGTTCGATGCAGATCGGGTATTTCTTGTTCCACGTTCGCTTCCTGGCCAAACTCAGTGGCGCCAGGTAGACCTGAGGAAAGGTCGGACGTGAAGGAGTGATCAGAGTTCGCCAAGTGGCCCAACAAGCTAACTGCATCGTTTTCTGTGTAAACTGACATAGTTTCCAGAAGGTTGCCGTGGAAACGAGCGTCCCTGTGATCACGTACCCTGCTGCCGGTCAGGTCGTAGATCTTCTGGCTGACGTAGGTCACGTCGGGCTTGGGCTCGTTGTGCGTGGCGCGGCGGGCGATGTTGTGGTTGGGTTTGGACAGGCGGATGGTGGAGCCCTCCAGGCGGACGAACACCGATTGTGTGAGCGTGGCGTGGTACGTCTCCGGGTCGTAGTTCAGGATCTCGTTCATCCAGCCCTGCAGGAACAAGGGGCTTCTGTAAAGGCATCTTAGCCTTTGGTTCTCAGGAAAGAAATGTGGGAGAGAAGACTCGACTCCAGCCTGGAAAGCAGGACACCGTCTGCTGTCAGTCATGTTCGAAGCTTCCACTGCGATGGGGAAGGTTACCTGAGGCTCTGCGAGCTTCACGCTGATCACAGTCTCACAGACGTGAAGCCACAAACACTTTGTGATTTTCTTTGAAGCTCATCGAGCTATATTCAGCTCAGAACTCACAACTCCAAAGGAAATCTGCCTCCTGAGTAGAAATCTTGCCTTTTTTTGGAGCATGTTTAGACATGCTGCATCTGCGATGCAGGATTTCACTGATTTCATGATGGAAAATGAATACAAACATTTGTATATGTAGATTTTTGTGAATCTACTTTGATAATGGACATCCTATGAAGGCGATGAGCTCTGATTGAAGTCATGAGTGGAAACCAGGATCGTTGACACATCTGATCAGAAATGTAATTCAGCTGCATTAAAACCTGATTTCTCTTAGCATTTTACCAGAGAGTGGCTGGATTACAGCAGCACTCAGATTATCACCAGATTCCTCCCTTAAAATGCCCCCAAAGCCTGAAAAGTGTCACTATGTGAACTCTAGTAACCCCTGACGGAGAAGACAAGATGGAAATGAGGAGTTATAAAATTTATTACACAATCCCTTCTGTGCACAGGTGCTGTAAAGAAGTGTGGGAAGTTTAACTTCTGATGCCATACCTTCAAAACACACAAGTCTTAATGTGTGTGTTGTGTCGTTTTACTCTGACGTCTCGCTCTATTGGTGACCGACACACCTCAAAACACACACAACTTCATCATATCCAGAACATTTAAACCATGCCATCATAGAATAATCCATCCTGAAAACAACATTTTCCACCAAAGGTATTTATCCTGAATGAACTTCTTCTGAAACAATAACATCAAATAAAGAAATCATGGCTACCATACGAACTCTTATTCTGAAACGTAACAGCATCACCCCTGTTCAATGTGTCGTTCCGCTCTTATTCTGAAAGTGGAGAATCGCTGCTGCCTACCGATCTGGCAGGGGGTAGTCTGGTCTTTGTGACATTTGCAGGATGCTTGCCAAAGGGTTATATGTTGAAATGTTCTCAGACGAGCTGCTTACTTCAGACCTCTGAGTCTCCAGCAGAGAGGGACTTCGCCAATAAATCAAATATTATATTATCAAATATTAAATACATGATCTGAAACAAGTGAGGAAATGATTCACTGACCTTATAAATGTCTGGTTCCTTGATGTCCAGCTTGGTCCGGCTCAGCAGCATCTTCTGGTGTCTGGAATGTCTGAAGTCGCCTCCAGAAGGTTTTGGTCCGGTCAGCCACACCACGCCGATGGCTAAAAGGAAGCCCAGCCCGATCCCCAGCACCATTCCTCCCACGTAGCTCGGAAGAGGCAACACAAAGCACAGATAGACCAGTGTGGACAGGAAGCAGAGAGTGTAATACGGGATACTGGGGTCCGGCTGGAGGCTCTCGGACTCGTCCTCGCTGCAGGGCTCGGTGCTGCCACTCAGTGGCACTTTGGTTGGACTCCCGGTCCCCGTGTTGTCAGTCCTGTCTCTGCTGTCTGCGTCGGTGCAGGCCTCAAAGTCGTCGCTGTTCAGGATGCAGAAGTCTTCGTCCTCCAGCTTGGCCAGAGCGGACATGGAGTAGTTGTCCAAAGACGCTGGAAGCGAGGACGACTTGTTGGGGCTCTTGGTGTCGGTGGGGGGGCTGACGGATGAATCGGCTGCTGTGTTGGTCCTGCTGTCGGGGCTTCCCGCCTCCAGATCGCCGGCCTCCTCCTCCTTGATGCAGTAGTTGTTGTTGCTCTCCAGGTGGCCGTTGACGGGCGTGATGGTGGACAGCTCCTGGGCGCTGGCAGACAGCCCCTTGGCCCGGTGGATGCTCTTTTCGTCTATGATCTTACTCAGCAGCTGCAGCGGCTCGGAGATGGCTTCAGAGAGGCGGCGCTTGGTGTCCTCGATCCGTGCCTCCACCTCCGAGACTTTGAAGAAGCTGCGGTTGTCCGGGGACGTCTGCGGGGACGGCGGGACCGCTTTAGGGTCGTTCACCAACAACGCGGCGGCCGACTGGACCCGCGGGTGCGTGAACTGCTTGAAGAGCTGCAGATTAAGGCGTGATTCCGGAAGACGGTAGGGCGTGGAGGAGGACGAGGAGTCCTGGGACGTGTCCGAGGACAAGGACTTGACCAGGGACTTCATGAGCTGCTGGTGTCTCGGCGTTGGAGCCGGGGCTGAGGGGACGCCATCGCGAGACTCCATGTCAGAGGACAGAGTCTTGGCCAGACTGAGCAAGGGTCTGTCGCTGGAGGGGAAGCTGAGAGACTTTGTGGGAGGGGGGTTGGTGCCTCCGGCCTTCTGCTCAGAGAGGTATGAAGACAGAGTCTGGGCGGGGGCGCCTTGAGACGGGGGTTTGGATGCAGAGGAAAGTCTGGATGATTCGGGAATGACGCGCGCCGCGTCCGATTGGTCCGGCCGTCCTGCAAACATCTCCTCGCTCGCTTCCAAACCCGTCACTACGCCTGGATCGCCAAGGGGGACGGCGGAGGGAGTCGAGGCACCCGAGGCGTACAGCTCCTCTTCCTCCTCCTCTTCCTCTTTCCCAAGAGCTGAGAAGTGGATGGTGATGGTCTCCTTCGACAGCGACCGCTGCACATGAAGCTTGGGGGTGCCGGGCGCCGGTCTGTCTGCGTGGTGAGTGCTCTCTGCATGGCTGGGAGGCCGGCTGGTCATTTCAGCACTCCCACTGAGCGGCAGTCTGCAAACAGATCAATACATCAGACTCAATTAGAGCCAAATAAATCAGATCACATCGATTCGCAACAAAAAGTCTTTTGGATTTTGACATAAAACTTTCTTCAGATCTTAAAGACACTATTTCTTCACTGATGCACGGACAGAAATTCATGTTGGTCCCTTGAATGAGTAATTTCAACAGTAAATGGCCTAGAATATTCCACCATCCGTCCACCATCGGATGTGGAAGAGTGCTGGAATATTCCTCAATGCTTTGATGCCCCAATAAAAGACATGAAGAAGCCTCTACAACCCAGGCTCGGCTCACAACAATCCTCCCCTGACGTGTTGAGTCTGGAGCGTGTTTGAAGGCAGGTCAGAGGTGAAGCTCGGGTTGACATTAAAGCATCGAACATCGGTTTCAGACCCATTTTTACAATTTAACTACTGAGTCTGCAGGAGAGAAATGCATCGTTTAGGAGTTTTGTTTGCGAATGAAATAATGAAAAATGAATCATTATTCTTCAGGGAAAGCTAAGAAAAAAACACAAATGGGAGGATGGTTCTGTGGTGATTTCTATCATTTCTACTGAAACTTCGAACTGCCAGATTGAAGATTCTCGACTCAGCAAAGGGCCAGCAATCAAACAAGAAAAATACAATCAAAGCAATAAGATTTCATTAAAAACTGGCTGAGAGACAGTAGAAAAGAGTGTTCATTACATTGTTTTCTTATCATGATATAGAATATCCGACCATCTGACTCTCACAAGTCAACATTTCATGTCAATACACTCCTGAATAAGTAACCATGGACTATATTTAGGAAGCCAAACTGTGTTAATTGCGTCTCCAGGAAGAAAAAGTGTCTTTGCACGTGTGACTGTTCTCCATCACTGAATCGCTTCAATTACGTCAGATTTGGGTCTAAATCAGCTCACACACACACACACTCACACACACGCCTGGTGATTAACCCCCTCATCCCACTCACCACCTGCTGACACTTCTGCAAAACACCTACCGCAAACTACAATCAGCCCTTCAGGAAGACGGAGGGCGTTAATCAGGAGCAATCAGAGTCACGGCAGGCTGGGGGAGGGTAACGGGAACATGACGTTCAGACAGCCTGTCGTGGTCGTAATGATACACTTCTTATATAGATCACTAACGGACAGATCTCAGTCCAGTCTGGAGTCTGATTCCTTCCTCCCAGATCATCAAGCTGTTACACATCACTTCCTGTCGGCACTGAGAAGCTGGAGCAGCTACAACGACAATGTCGTTACTCTGAATAAATCTGCTATGGATGTTCAGTCTCCTGATACACCTGCCTCATTCAGACTGAGGAGACAGAAGCAGAGGTAGACCACCCAGAGAAAAACTTAAGCAGGAAGAAAATGCAAACTCCACACAGACAGAGTCCACTGGTGTCAGTTAACACCTGCATCAGAGTCCTACAAAACCAGGATGGTGAATTTGTACGTGATCTCAGTCCTACGTGTTTCTGTATTGATGAAAGGAAACACCAGATGTGTGATGATCTCCTCGGCCCTGTCCCTGTCTCTGTCTCTGTCTGTCTCTGTCTCCGTTCGGTCCAGCGGTGCTGGAAACAGAGGCGTGTCGACGTGCAGGACGTCTGGCGCTGCCTGCTCCGTCCCCCGGCTGGACAGCAGGGGTGGCGTGAGGTCAGGCCGGCCGCCTCGCTTCCAGACTCCACTTAACGGCTCATTGTCACATGGGTCACGAGTGCGCTCGTTACCCAGTCGGGCAGTCTGCCAGCCACCTCTGTCCCCGGCGAGCCGTCAGCAGCAACACAATCAGGCCTTTCTAAGGGACGGCCGGCCGGACATGGACGTCTTTCTAACATACGAGACTCCAGCTGACCACTGAAGTGTGGACCGACTCTGCACAAGTCATCTATTCCTTCTTTTGATGGAAACAGAACAAACATCAAAAGAGTCACGAAGCACATAAATGTGAGCTGGGTTTTCCCTGCTTGCATGTTTCTAACAATGATTAACCAGTGACAATAGGCTGGTGTTTGTCTCACGACCACAGAGCGTGATAGGAAGCTGATGGACCGTACACAAAGCTTTTCATTGATGCTGATGAGACTGATTACAGGAGCGAGCCGAGCTAATTAACCTCCGAGTTTCCGTCTCGTTAGAGACACGTGAAAAGCCTGACTGCAGAGAGCGGATCGCACTGACGCCTCCAGGACCTCGACACACAGCGAGAGGTGAAAAAACAACAGGAAAACAAACCTCTCATCTTCTGGTTACTTTGCACTCTGAGCAAGAACCGCTGAATCTAAACCGAAATTAGATGTGAGAACAAAAAAGAGTTAAAACAGCAATAATAATCATGGATATTTGTGTAAAGGTCAGAATTGCTGAAAAAAGATGTTTTCAGACAGTTTTCTGACACAGTTTCACCACAGAGTCCAGATCATTTCGTCAGCCAGTCTGAACTGTGACTGTCAGGAAAGGAAAGAAACCTCCCTCATCCTGAGCCATATGTGTGTGTGTGTGTGTGTGTGTGTGTGTGTGTGTGTGTGTGTGTGTGTGTGTGTGTGTGTGTGTGTGTCACTCTAACCCTTCACCTCCTCCCTGAACGCACAGTGACCCGGTGAGACACGATCAGCTGCGTTTATTCTGAGAAAAGCTCCGGCTGGTAAACAGACACATCCAGGAAGCGGCCGTCGGGCCGGTCTGCAGGTCGGTTCAGGGTCGACGGTCAGGCTGGCAGACAGAGGCACGGACTAACGCAAAAGAAACGGGTTTCCCAGAACTCGGCTCTGGACAGGGTCTTATTACAGCACAGTTCCAATTCTCCACTGTAACATGATGAATTATTGATCTTCCAACAAGTCTGACCAGCAGATTCCAAATACTTTTCTCTGTTTGATGCAAAACAAGACAGACTAACAGAGGTGTGACCTTTCTGGACACTCAGCAGGACGGAACGTTTCCCTGTGTGAACCCGAGTCATTTTTCTAAAACGTCAAAATTCCACCGCGATCTGGTCTGAAGGGCGAACGTAACGAGTTTGTCTTTGCAGCAGAAACTCATCAGCTCCTGTGTCAGTCACTGAGGATCCTCAGAGTCAACAGAGCCGTCAGGCTGACTGCAGGAAGTACGCTGAACACATCCTGTCCGCCAGCTCCGCCTCCAGCAGGGATGGAGCATGCTGGGAAAGTGGAGAGATGTACTCCTGCAAAATCTGCATTCACCAGGTAGCACTTAAAGGACCTGTATCCTGCTTTTTTAGCTCGTCCAAACCCTATTATTGGCATTAACATGGTAATAGTTTATTTTTGGCGCTAAGGAAAAGTCATTTTGTGTGAAATAAAAGATTTTTGGAGGTTAATTCTGAAACCCGGAAGAGAAAACGCTCTGTTTCACTGAAAATCCCGCCTCTCCCCCTGTGGACTTTGACTGACAGCTACTTCAACCAATCGGAGCTGCGTTAGCCTCTCTAAGGGTTAGCTTTAGCTCTTTAGCTTTAGCTTCTCTACACGCAAAGACACGCAAAAATGTCTTTTCCTATTAGAAACTCACCAAGCGCAGACCCTTCAGACCCTTCAGACCCTTCAGACCCTTCAGACCCTTCAGACTCTTGCTCTTGCTTGATTGTTGCTTTCAGATGATGGTTAAAGTTTATATCCGTGATCGGAGATACAAAAAGTGGCAACGCTGATTGCCGAGGGCCTGCTGGGGGGGGGGGGGGGGGGGGGGGGGGGGGGGGGGGGGCGTCTCCTCAGTGGAAAATGCGAATCAGCTGCTGCTGGTCAGAGGAGAGTGGGGGTGCTGTCTGCACGGGGGTGGGGTGGGAGAAGAGTGGTGGGGAGGAGTTCAACTTTGTGACGTACTTAGGTTTGAAGAGTTTCAAACGAGCTGTTTTCTACCCGAAGGGAGGGGCTGCTGCAGAGAGCAGCAGACTGAAAGAGATTACTCAGGCATGCGTGGATGAAAGGAAATAACATTTTGGGGGTGGTTTTAAAGGGAATTCAACTTTGGGGCATGCTGAAAACCCTAAAAAAGTGGATTTTGCATGATATAGGTCCTTTAAAGTACACAAACCCAGAGATGCTGTAATCCCAACAGCTGTGTGAAGATGATGAGACACAGCTCATGATGTGCTTCGACTGAAGGACGTTCATGAAAAAGGCACAGACCAAACCTCCGTTTAATGTTGAGGGTTCATTAACATGATCACAGTGCTCAGATAGACTCCCAAAGTGGAGCTTTTAGAAAACTCTCAGGCTCTGTCTCGGTGTAAACGGGGGAAAGCTCGTCTTTGTGAAGCTCCTGCTTCCGCAGATCATCTCCACACGGAGCCGGCTGCTTGCTGCAGGTCACCTGCTGCTCCCCGCCGGTTCGTTACATGGGCCGGTCCCCCGGGAAGCTCAAATGTCATACTCTGCTGCTGCAGATGACATCGGCGGCTTCGGGAGGATGCTTACAGGAGAAAAACACTCCTCTGGAGGAGTGGACGTCGTCCCGGAGCGCCCCACATGTTGCCTAGGAAGGGATTAGATCAAGTCCCACTCCGAATCCTCCTGCTTATTTACAGGCAGGGCTTCGCTCCCTGTGCTCGGTGTCTCCCGGGGACAGCAACCCTCCAGGAGGCCGACAGCAGACAGCTCAGAAGACAGGGCCATCGTGAACGGGGACATGAATCAGATACTTCTATTGGTTTGCTGATATGAGTTAGCAGTCCGTTCTGGACGAGTCCAGTCGTTCTGTCAGCTTCCCTTCCTTCTGTTGGGTTGTTTGCTGTTAAACGGACGAGGAGACACGTGAGGCTTCCAGCTGAGCCTCCCTCAGGTTGCATAACTCCAGACAAACAGAGCCGAGCCTCCTTTCTGAGCACGTTTCAGCCGACACTCCTCCTTAAAGCCATGTTTGTTTTTATGATGAGTCCAACAGGACGTCTCCACGCAGGGGGCGGAGCCGGGAGCACACACCTTCACCGCCCGTCCAGGTAAAGGTGAAGCCATCTCCGTCCCGCCTGCTCTTCATCTGAGCTTTAACACCGTCTCCTGTCACAGTTTGTAAGCAGAACCTGCAGCCTGGTGCATGATGGGAGTCCAGGAGTCGGTCCCAGGTACATGAGAGAGTTTCTCTATTTAGACACAGACTTTTCAGATTTGCTTTCCTGGAGACAAACAGAGGCAGGCCAACAAAGCCAAAGCTGTCCGGAGGAATGCTGACTAACTGGAGAGACAGGCCAGGGCTGAAATGTGGGTCTGCGAGTCCGTTACGGGTCTGATCAGCTGTTTGGCAGCATTCCTCAGCCAACAGCAGGCGCGGAGACGACGTGCCCAGAGCAATACTGACACAACCAGGCTCCGCCGGGTCTGCAGAGGCCAGAGGATCCGTTTCATTCTGCACAGAACATTTCCAACAGTGAAAAAACATCACGCTTTGTTTTTCCTGCTGCTTCTTTTTCCCTGTAATGAAATTTCACAGCTGCTGTGAAAGAGCCTCAGTGAAGACGGTGTGATGCACTTCAAGAATATTCAGCCTTCCCTTATTTCCTGTGACGGCGGTTTATCAGAGACCATCAGCTGCCTCATGCTGGAACGATGCCGATATATCCAGAGACCGAGGCAGAGTCTGAGGACTCATGGACAAGTCAGAAAAGAAACATCAGAAGATCTTACAGGTTAATGTGGTTCATAGTGAAACCTTCACCTCAGAGACGACTGGACCACAGGATGAAGCAGCGGGATGACCAGCAGCCCCCAAAACCTCGAGCGTACGCTCAACATGTTCAACTGTTCAAAACAAACTACAGCACTCGCAGAGGGCCAACATGGAAACCACACGGTCCTCGGTGTTTCTGTGAAGGCGAAGTCTTTCTGAAACAGAGACAAAAAGACCTCAGGCAGGTCTCAGGACAGCTTCCAGGACTCTGACCCAGTGGATCCAGTAGCTTTCAAAACAAAACATCTTGTGTCAACTGCAGCTCATGAAGCGCTTCATTAAGATAATAGCATTCACCAAAAACTGAATTAAGTGCTGCGGCTGCTGACGGGAGCTGAGTGGCAGGACAGCTGCTCCGGTAATAAACTCCTCCCAGTTTTACAGTGAAGGGTTTTCCTCTCCAACAGTGTCTGTCAGAAGAGCTGAGGGCGTTTCCACATTTCATCCCTGATCTCACCGGGTTGCTCAACTCCGGCCTGCGACAGCAGCGTGCACGGCGGCTTGTGAAGAGCATGTGACGCCGCGTCCACTGACACCAGGAAGTCAAAAACAACCAGACAAAAGGAGGCCAGAGGTCTGGGACCGGGGTGTTTCCACAGCGCCCAGACCGCAGAAGAACCCCGTCAGCTCAGTGGTCCAGTCTGTCCTCCCTCAGCCGCTGAAGCTCATCAACAAGCCCTCGTTATTTCTGAAGGAACTCGGCGCTGTGACACACACCAGAGCTTCGCCTCCAGCTCAGCGTCAGCGCCATCAGGAGCGCTTCACATCCTCCACTATATTCTCAGGGATGACATTTAAGGAGTTCTCAGAGGATGTATTTTAGCTACTGTGGATCTTTTTATCTTGATTTTACGCGCTCCCTCACGTCGACTCTAATTGCTGACCCTGTTTCCCTGATTTAGCAGCAGCTGCTGACAGCAGGTCACCAGCAGACGGAGACCTGAGATGACTGCTCCTCTGAGCTGAACAAGGCGAGCCTGTAACGCTGTTTTGCACAGACGTTATCGAGATAAAGTAGGACGTCTGTTCCAGGAATCTGACCTACTGCCTGGCTCTGCTGTGGTCGGTGCGTCTCGGGAGACGGAGACGACACTGATGTGGATCTCCTCAAGACGCTGAAGTCAATTCAGAACAGTCCGATTTCTCTGCAGTTGCCCTTTTCTGAAAACCAGATTTGTCAGTTTAATATCTAAATATAGCTTGAAAAAACTCATTCATTACAAAAAAAAAAAATAATAAAAAAATAAAAAAACCAAGGCGTGTCTTCAGGACAAATGTGAGAGGAGCAGGAAGCTGCACTCTGCATCCAGGTCTGAAGAAACCATGAGACGGAAACATCTGGTCCAGGCCACCCAGGAGGGCAGAGGACCCCCAGGCGCTCTGGATCCAGATCCGACCTTCGCCACATCCAGGCGCTTCTTTTCAGACCACCAGTAAAAGGCCGCCAATAAAACTCAGAGGAGGCCGAAGTTCAGGCTAACGAAACGCTGTTGCACCACGGGTGAAGTGTGCGTTCGGCTGCCACAGCGGATTCTGTAATCTGCGTGTTTGATTTGGCACCGGGTTCGCCCGGGCTGCCCGGCCTTACACAACCCTGCAGCGAACTGCTGGCACTGGGATTTCACCACCAGTCCTCACAGCCAGAACAAATAGATGTGCAGCGTGTTGTGGGTCTGATCAAAGCTCAGAATCTGAAGCAGATCGGCTGAAAAACAAAGTATTTTAACACTTTGTGAAGTCGTTTCTTCCCAGATCTTGAATTTCTGCTCACTCCGACGTTCCCTTTGCTTGTTTCTGACTCTCCAAATCTCCATTCAGTTCCCAGACAGCAGGCAGCCAAACAACCAAAACCATTTCAATTATTGTAAAAAGCAGGTGAACCATCAAGTAGCGGTTCACCACCAGTCAGAACGGACTGGTCAGAAAACCTGCACAGGACGGCCGAACCAGCAGTGCTAGTTATACCGAGGCCAGCTGGACATCATTTACCCAGAGACGCTGCGATCCAACAGAACTCTGAACATAATGCAGACTATCATGACAAGATCTGAGATCTGCCTCCACTCAACTCTGATGAAGGGAAAGACTCAGGAAGACTAAAACAACACATCGTGGCTGACGCTTCTTTATGAAGTTCTGGAAATGGATGAAGACGACTCTTTCCAAACGTCCTGAATACGACTCAGAGCTCTGCCTTCGTTTACGTTGAGCAACAGGGACTTTGTGGCCGACGCTCAGTGAAACTGGGTCTTAAGGAAAAGCCTGGAATGTTATAATCGAGCGTGTTATGCCGTCAGGGTTGGACAAAGTGAGAGGGGATTAGGCCAAACGGAATAACAAAAGCTCACATTGTGAAGCAGAGTCGCAGCAGCTCGCTGGAGGCTGGAATACTGAGACTGTTCGCAGAAGAAGTGGATTTGGTTTTATGAGAGGCAGCTGCAGGATTTCTTACAGCTCCAATCACAACTGTACGTGAATTCAGTGATGCTCAGATGTCTTGTTTTCCTCCTCTCCCTGTGAATTACACCTCAGTTTCAAGTGAGAAACTCTGAAGTCATATTTTTAGCAGGGCTATATTTACCCATCAGCCCCCACCTGCTACCTTTCCTCTGGGAAGCAGCGATCCTGACGGCGGCGGCCTGATGATCCGAGTCTTTGGAGCGTGAGAGAAGCTGCCATCTTGGCACATTTCCTCCTGCCGTCTCTACGACGGTCATTATTTCAATCGGCGCCCAGTCGCAACGCGTCCCGAGACGTTTACTGACACCTTTCAGAGTGACGGGCGAGCTCGGGGAAAGAAAAGCTCAGAAATCAGCTTCTCAATGAGCGACAGTCACCACAGAACTCCACAGAGGCGCCTGGATCTCTGGAGAGTCAATAAAAGACACTAAATTGCCTCTAAAACACACTCATGTGACGTTCAGCCACCTCTGACTCACAGCGGCTCCAGACTGGGCCGGAGGTGAAGCTCAAACTGACGGATTCACTTACTTTCCTCTAGCTGTTCATTCAGCAGGAGGAACGAGCTCCTCAGGTTCGTCAACAAAACCACTGCTGAACCAGAACCACCCTACAGGGCCGGGTTCCAGCTCCGGACCACTTTTCTTAGTCGTGCTGCTGTGGGTTTAGAGTCTAACGTCCTCAGTGTTCCAGTCTGATCTCTAACCTTCTGCAGCAGCAGCGCTGGAATAACGAGCTGAACTGATACAGAACGAAAGGAGCTGAGGAAAGACCGGAACACGAGCAGACCTCTGACCCATGAACCACAGTGACGTCTCTGCCGGGTAACGGGCGGCGAGGACATGCCCGGCAGCTGCCTCACCGCCACAGACGAACCAAGCGGGGTGACCGGAGCGTTTATGTGCTGGAAATCAACTCCAACTGTGTGAAAATGCACCGAGACGCTCACAAAGTTACAAAGCTTCTGTGTTTTTACATGAAAACGAGGCCTAAATGACAAAGTAAACGTTTTCTCTGCAGGAGTCGTTACAAAGTGAGAAGCTCCGACATTCAGGAGGGATGAATGTTCTACTGACCGCGGTTCACACCGACACTTCCTGCTCCTTCCTGCAGGGAGCCACAGATTACTGCCAGTCCAGTGTTGTTATTTGTTGACTGCTCCTCTCTATCGTCGTCTCTTTCCTCTCTAATCTCCACGAACCTGAACCGGTCACGGCGGACGACCATGACCTCTCAGGCTGGTTCCGCTGGATGCTTCTTCCTGGAAACGGAGTGTTGACTCCTGTCTGCTGTTTTAGGATCACCGGCGAGGGAATTCTAGGTGTTTCAGAAATGTCTCTGGTGCTCTATATATTAAACAAATGAATCCAATCTGTCAAGCTCTTCCATAACTTGTCAGTATCATGAATCAAACAGTAGCAGTGTTTCCCTGCGACATTGAAAGGCCACATCTGGCCCACGGGCCTTATGATGGCCACAGATCACACTGCGAGTCGCTTCCACACAGCTTCCGTCGTTTCGTGCGTGTCGACACGGTTCTGAGCTCCGACCAGAAGAGAGAAAACTCGCCCATCTAAAAACAGGCGAGACCTGCTGAGAGCCTGGGACAGGAGGAGTCCCAGCCCTGAACAGGTGCACCGTCACCAGGGGAGTCGGTCCGAGACCCAGCGCTCAGCCTCCACCTGCTCGTCTGCATTGCAGCGGCAGCTCCCAGCTTCAGGAAGACTTCCTCCCGGATTCTGAACGCTTATCAATCGATACTCCTTTATCTTCACCTCTCTCAGAGTCACTCCGGCGTGCAGGGCAGTGAGAGCTCCTTCAGAGCACACACCTGCTTCAGTCTGTTAAATCTGCATGTGACCGCAGCTCTGCGCGGCTTCTTAACACATAAAACACACTCCAGCAGAATCTTATCGTTCCACTGATTTCTGTTTTTCACAGCTTTCAGCTTGATCTACTTCAACTCTGAGTGTTTGATACTGGAATTACAGCCTCAGGCTGGACTGGTACCTGATCATCATCATTTTCTTCTAATGGAGGCTGGTTTTAATTAAAGGAAGGAAATGTCTTCTTTCAAAGACCAACAACAATTTAATCCAAGGTTTGACTTGAGTGTCAGGTTAGTCGGGTTACAGGAGTCAAGCTGTCGTCACAGGACCAACAGAGACATGGAAGAACCCACTTATACCTTCATCCAAACTCCACCTAAACCATGAAACACGTCAGATTGGAGCAACCCGAGAACTCGTCTCCACCGCGGCCTTTCAAGAGAAAACTCATTTTTGTGTTTTGAAAAAAGTTGCATTTTCATCATAAACAGACAAAATGCAACAAAGGTTTTCACTTGAAACTGCCATCCGACCGCGGCCTACAAAGACCATGCTTTTAAAGAACATGCAAACTCCCACCAGGACAACCTGAGCACAGACCTGAATCATGATGTCTGAAATACTCATCAGCTCCTCTTCCACATGAAACATTCTTCCATACATGCTCCGATTCGTCCAGTTTAATGTCATGAAGTTTGAGAGCAGGCTGTCAGATGGTCACAGGTGCACGTGCACGTAATGCAAGCGCTCTTCACAATTAGCCTCAAATGTCCATTAGACTGTGTGGAAACCAGAGTTCAGGCAGAAGACGCATAAACGGAAAGAAAGAACACGCAAACTCAAGTCAGAAAGGCCTGTAGGGTTCGGACCAACAACTTTTTGCCGTGATACCACTGTGCAAACCACTGCATCCTGTTCTCCCGATACATAAGAAAAGAGGAATGTCAATGTAATGAAATGGGGTGTTTTTGCATTTTTAAGCAGGTTCCGGTGTCCGTGGCTCACCGCTACGTAAAGATCTGTGAGACTAAACGATCCTGAAACAGAAATACCAGCTTAACCGTGAAGTCAGGGCCAAACACCAACTGAACCAGAATGAAATGAAATGACCTGGATGGAAACACAAAGAGATGATTGTCGCAGTTCAAGGATCAGGACCAGGGAAGTGTTGCATCAGTTCCAGGACTGGAAACCATCATGTGATAACTAATGACGAGGAGGAGGAGGAGGAAGAGGGACTGGACGGTCTTTCACTGAAAGGGGTTTTTAGAACCGAGTCATTCACGCTGTCATCCCACAGCAGGAAGGTTCAGGGTTCGAGTCCGGGTCGGGTTTTCTGTGTTTACCACCATTTCTATGACTTTTCAGATATTTGAAGTTGAAACATCTCCTAACTTTTCTACATGAACACAATATCTGGATTATTCTCCACTAAACCGAAAACGTTCAGCCAGCTGACTGAGAGGCGGCTCATCTGAACAGACAGCAGAGACGCTGCAGAGTCGACACCCGGGTCACTGATGACCCTTTGACCTTCTGGTTCCAAGACGGGCAATTAAAAAACTGTGAACCCAGTGACAGCAAATGATGCTCCAATACCACATGAGCTCATCTGACTGAACAACAGAGGAATAAAAACCTGGAGAGCTGCAGCAGCAGAAAGGAAAACTCAGCAGAAGAGAGTCGCATCTCAATCCTACGTCGTATTTCTAGCTTCTCATTGGACTGCTTAGGG
The DNA here is from genome assembly GCF_902148845.1 of Salarias fasciatus. Taxonomy (NCBI): domain Eukaryota; kingdom Metazoa; phylum Chordata; class Actinopteri; order Blenniiformes; family Blenniidae; genus Salarias; species Salarias fasciatus. The sequence continues at coordinate 40,469,060 of NC_043750.1, read as the reverse complement.
GATTTAAGCTCCCACCCAGAGCAAGAGTAAACACATGAAGAGGGAAAGAGTCGCTGTTCATATCAATAAAGCTTGAGGGGATGTGTGTGAAGAAACCTGAAAAACACCTCAGTGCTGTTGACTGTACACATCCACCACTTAAACGTCCTGTCAGCTCATAAAGACGTGTTAGGATTTGAATGTGTGTGTGTGTGTGTGTGTGTGTGTGTGTGTGTGTGTGTGTGTGTGTGTGGGGGGGGGGGTGGGGGGTGGGGGGGGGGGGGGGGGGGGGCTTAAAAAACAGTCCAAAACACTGGAAACACTTTGCTGCACCTGCATCAATGTAAAGATGGCATGAGTTTAATGGAATTCACAGATTATAAAGTAGAAACTGTGCATGGATCAGAAGGAGCACTGAAAGCTGGCTGATTCCTGAGCAGTTTGACTGAAAGCTGGCTGATTCCAGAGCAGTTTGAGTGAAAGCTGGCTGATTCCAGAGCAGTTTGACTGAAAGCTGGCTGATTCCAGAGCAGTTTGAGTGAAAGCTGGCTGATTCCAGAGCAGTTTGAGTGAAAGCTGGCTGATTCCAGAGCAGTTTGAGTGAAAGCTGGCTGATTCCTGAGCAGTCTGTGCCTTCTCTGTGCCTTCTCAGAGCCTTCCTCTCCTCCTCTGCCTCTTCTCTCTCTGCACGCAGACTTTGCCCTCACTCAGGTCGTTTGTAGCTCAGGAAACGGATCAATAATGAGTTCAGATTTACTGGCTAAGTGCTTACCTTGTATCCTCAGTGCCATTCAATCCAGGCTGAGACTGAAGAGTCCAGTTTCACATATCCAGGGTGCTGAGAGAGACATCATCAGAGAAGCATTAGAAACGCCAGGACTTCACAGGAGGTGTGTTCCTGCTTGAGAATCGTGTAAATTAAAGACATTTCCATGCAGGAGTGTGATTTTTACTGTGAAGAATCGTGTGAATATCATCGACTGAGATCAGAAACATGCTGTCAACGTTTTAACGAACACGTTGAAGCCAAAATAAAAACTTTACTGAAGGACAGATGGGAGAAAACAGACATTTCCAGCCGAATCACGACTTCAGTCTTTACTTGAAGTCACTTTCTGATGAAGGACTCGGAAAACGGTCTTACCGCGCGAGAGGCTTCATGCTTCCCCCGGCTGTGCTGAAATAAAGTGGAAGTTTGGAGGATTAGAGCAGAAACGCTGCTTCACTTCCACGTCTCGACTCGAGCCACGGTCCTTCTCTCCTGACACCGCGCAGACCAGAGCAATCGATCCGGAGCGGCCGCCTCCCAGCCGCTCAACCGCACCATCGATTTATCCGCACAGCCACTGAGCGGGTCTGGACAGAGCGGGCAGATGTGAGAAAGTAAACAAAGTAACAAGTAAACAAGTTTCTTTTTTGTTTTGTAGAACAATCTGCAGGGTTATCAGTGTGATTTACATTCCGAGATGTTTCAACAATGTTTCTTATTTAATGTTATACTTAATCATAAAATAATCTGCAGAACAATCCGTGTGATATACATTTTATGATCTTTGTAGAACATTTTGTTAGAATCCAAGTATTTTTTCCTCGATTAAATATAATGAATAAATCTAAAAGTGTGACTTTAAAGACAGTGTTTTCTTTAAATGGCCTACATCAAAATGTCAAAGTGATGATTTAATCCAATCTAGTAATTTCTAATGAAAATAATAATAATAATAAATAAAAAAGCCACAAAAGTTTATAACAGTGACAACAAGTTCAGACATGTGGCAAAATTCTTAAAATCTAAAGTAATGTAACATCGTTACAGTACATCCTCCCTCCCCTTTGTCAGAGTGAATATACATTTATTTTTTAGTAACTTTCCTGTTTGATCAATGAAAGAACTGACAGTATAGCAGGATGTGTACCGGTTTAAGTCATCCACATTTTAAAAGTCATAATAATCCCCAAAACTTGCTTAGTTACTTGCTTACTTACTTACTACTTTGGAAATATTTCAAAGTCCTCGTGATTATTGATGATCATTGTAGAAATTATCATAAATAAAAGTCATTTGGGGGTACAGGGAGACAAAAAAGCTCACAAACACACAAAGTGAAGAAGACTGATATGATAAAAAAGACATTATTTTTAAATTAACATTCACATACAAACAACCAACTAATTGACTCTCTCATGTAAAACTGTGCTTAACTGTGTAAACATCAGCTGTGACTTCTTGTTCTCGATACAGTTCGGTTGAATCAATAAAGCTTTTTTACACGTTTAACTGGAAAAACTGAGCATACTTTGGTGTGGAGGTTTTAGTCTGAGTCCTGTGATTTCTGCTGGTTTACATGTCAATGTTCTGTTGCCACCTAGTGTTGCCAGATGGAAACAGCCTTTATCAAACTGCTTCATGTGACTTGAGGATTTAAATTACTTGACGTTTTGATGCTGTTTCAGTTTTATTATTCATGACCATGAACACGTCTGTCATGTACATGATGTATTCTTAATTATTTCAACGATCAAAACTGCGGCGATAACACACAACATGTACTTTAATAATCATTCTCCAGTTTCTGTGAAACCATTGCTGTTTTTCCATGGTTTTAAATCTTTTTTTTTTTAAATCTTGCAGATTCTGCAAAAAAGAAATGTGAGCCTAGAAAAGCATTTTAGTCTGGTTTTCTTTAACATGTGCTGATAATTTGTGAATCTGAGAGCGGACAAGACCGTGGTTTACTAAACTTGATGAACAGCTGTTGGTTCAAAGGTTTTATCAGTTACAAATGACCCATTTCTGTGTGCACGCCTCAGGAGAAGACTAAGAGATGAACACAGTGCCTGAAACAAGAGGAATTCTTCACACACGCTGTCTTTTAATCTAGTCTACGGTTCCAGAAAGAGAATTCCAAATATAAAAACTTTCAGTGACATAAATATTTATTAATGACTAATTCTCATTTAGCTCCTGTATTAGGAATTACATTGCAAGACAAACTCAGCTACCACAATGGATACCTGTCAATCTGTCCGTAAAGAGTGCTTCATCTGTCACAAAATCCAGGCTTAATGACTGTTCTGTCGCACAGTGCAGGTTTAATGACTGTACTGTGTGTTGACGGTGAGAAATGTCACGTTATTCTTTCACATCAGTAAAATTATTCCTGTTTGTCGACCTCAGTGGGAAACTCTGGTGGGAAAACGGTGGAAACGCAACTCCACACAGTTGCTCATAACATCATTTCTTAAAAGAAACTATCTGAAACAAAAGCTTGGTGAAGATAAGTAAAAGTAAAGAGTTCCCCGTTCAAAACACTGGTCACTTTAATCATATATAATCACAGTGTGAATCGCAAGCATTTGGATTTACTTCATTTACTGTAACATCTGATTAAAACGCATTTCTCAAGACAATACATTTTCAAATGATCGTCTGTTTTGGACGTTTTAAATGTCGATATAAAGAACAGCATCTCTTTGTCCAAGAAAGTGCAAAAAAAAAAAAATGTAGGCGTATATAGTGAGCGATGATTTTCAAACTAGATAACACTGTAGAATTTAAGAATGACTTAAATCACATACTTGAAAGCACCAAAACAGCAACAGACTTGAATTACAGCAATGTATTTCTAGTTTATTCATCACGGTCAGAATGTCTGAACTGTTTCACATCAGTGAAAATACTTTTTAAAAAATAAACTATGGAGGTTCTGATTGTTGTTAGTTCTTCTGTAAGGCCTTTTGAACAAACAGCAATAGATGGAAAACAATTATGACAATAATTTTCATAAAAGTAAATGATTTAAAACACTGAAGTTGCTTTCTCAGTTGTTTCTACATACATAACATTTAAAAAACAACACATCTTCATGCATTTAGAAAAGTTGGATTGAAATTGGATTGAAACTTTTCGAGCTGTTTCTACATGTACAACATTTATTGTAACTGTAACACAACCTAAGGTTTAAAAGTTCGTCTGATGAACACTGAAAAAAAAACAGAACCAAAAGACATTGCTTTATCTTTATGAATCTTTGGGAGTTCTTTATGTCAGAATTTCAAATCTGGGAAATCAATAAGATGTGGAGTTCCTCAAGGCTCAGTACTGGACCCGCTGCTGTTTATCATTAACATGTCACCGCTTGCTCTGATTTTAGATAAAAAAAATAAACTGACACCTTCTAGAACAGAGAGACAGTTTTATCATCACGGTGTCTTTTTGGGTGCATTGTGTTCTGATTTTAAGGTTTAGACAAACTGCCAGTCGTTTAGTCTTTAGAGTTTGGTCACTCATCATGTTGATCCTCCTCCGGTCCCCCGTCGTTCCTTCAGTTTGGATGTTCTCACATTTGACTGCGGTCACACAGCAGCTTGATGGAGAAGGCGAAGTCCACAGTGTAAGCCAGCAGTGTGACACTGGAAACCACCGTTTCCATGACGACTAACTGGTTCTGGGTTCTGAGTTGCAGTATGTTGGTGAAACCAATGACCGTGGCCAGCATGCAGAGCAGCACCCCGATCAGACTGAATCCGGCCAGAAACCTGTCGAACGGGAGGAAGCAGCGGCCGGTGAAGTCGCCCACGATGACGACCACCGTCACCAGAGACAGGAGGAGGCAGACGCCGTGAGACGCGGCGGTCACCCAGAACGGCCACGGCTTCAGCCCGGTCGGTGTTCCCGTCAGCAGCTCCACGACCAGCGGAACCATCTGACACCCGCCCCACAGCTGGAGGACTTTGAGGAGACCCGACATGCTTCCCATGTAGCCTCTCTGCTCCTGGGCTTGAGTTCGAAGCACCAGCGACTCCAAAGCGTACGCCAGAAAGGTGAGAGCGGAGCTCACGGCCGCCGCCACGGCTCGCGGCCGTACATGCTCCCGATTCATGAGCAGCCAGGGGAAAAGCACGGAGGCGCTGAGGCTCAGCAGGGCCCCCAGCACCGCCACCGTCACCGTCAGGTTCTTCCAGGAGATGGGGATGAGGCTGTGGAACTGGATGAAGCTGATGATGTGGATGAGGAGCGTGACGGTGAAGAAGAAGCACCAGATGAACATGCAGAAGATCCTGAACGTGTTGAGTTGAGGGCACTGGCTCAGCTCCTCAGCGCTCAGCGAGGCCACGAGGCTGAAGGTCACGCAGCTGGAGAGGACTTCCCAGGTGCGCAACAAGAAGATGGGACTGATGAAGTCTCGGGCCTCCAGGACAATCACAGGCATCCCCACAGCGATCCAGGGCCCGTCAGATCAGAGAGCTGGAGGTTTACCTGGAACAGCTCCTCTCCTGCTTCAACAGATCAGTCAAACGCTTTCAATCCCAGATCTGCCAAAAGTAGAGAAAAATAATCCAGCAGAGTCCATGGAAACAGCTCAAGCTCATCTCAAAACCTGAAAACTAGCTGGAACCGTCAAGTCTGAATTTCTGTCCTTCATTTCACACCTTCTGATCTTTTTACACAGAGTAAAAGTTGAAAAAAATACTACAGTGGGAGGATGTTTTGAAGCAGAGATGCATAAACACGCCTCTCCCACTTCCTTTCTGAGGCTCCGCAGCACTTTCGGTGTTGCTGGAGTTGCAAATGACCACAATAAAGAGCAAATGCAAACAGAGCGATAAGCCTGCCTCCAGCAGTTCTCATGAAGAACTCTTCCTCTTTTCAGAGCCACTCTTCATAAACGATAGCGTTTAAAAAAGCTTTTCTGGGAGTGGATGAATGTGTAGGTGGGGACTTCCTCCACCTTCAGGGGATATCCAGACAATACCATGAGCAGCACCTGGCTTCCCCTTTTTTTAGATAATAAACCTTGATATTCTGACTGGAAAGTACTAAAAAAAAGCAGAAGCTTCAAGTTGACAGAATTGTAAAGATTTGAGGAGATATTATTAGTCTGGGCTGCATGGTGGTGCAGCAGTTATTACTCCAGTTCCAGTTTCTACACCAACAGGTCTCTTCAAAAAGCAGCGGGCAACTACGTCTGAGTAAAACACCGAGACAAAGCTTTCACTGAGGCTGAGGATGCAGAAATGTTGCATTTTAAATGGATGGACTGGAGGCCTCGTCATCTGGTTTATATGGTAGAAAAAGAAAAACCTCTAACTTCCTGTTAGAGAACTCCTCTGTTCTTCCGGAAGAAGCCCAGAGACAATTCAGTTCAGTTCAGTTCAATTCAATTTTATTTCTATAGCAGCAAAACACGACACGGTCAAGACCTTTCAAAACCTTTTAAGGGGGGAAAACGTAACTGAAGGTTAGGGAATAAATTCAGTCCAGTGCTTCAGAGTCCAGTGCTTCGTGTCTGACAGGAAGAGGTTCTAACATGGAAGATCTTCTGCAGATCCAAACCTCCAGCAGGTGGTTGGAGGAACCGGTGCAGCTAATGCGGTAGACCACATGTCGCCCAGTTTACATGATGTGTTCAATGACATTTTGAGAAAAGCTTCCGGATCTTTGGACTCTGTCTGTCTCCACGGTGCCTCTTCTGGAGTATTTAGTCGATTCTTCTGGTTTCAACATCTTGATGTTTGATCCAGCCACGGAGAAGACTGTATTGAATAATCATCACTGAAGGTCACTCAGACTTGGCTGTGGATGTGGAGGTCAATCTGATGCATTGTGGGTAAATTCGGATAAGGGTGGTAGTGAAGCTACAGTTTCTTTCAAGTACCGAACCAGAGCAACACATTCCTAGAAAGAGAGCTGAGTTTGCAGATTGACTTCAGCACACCACCCTATCAATACCAACATCTGGAGACCCTGAAGCTAAAACACCGATCCTTCACCGACTGTATCGCTGTGCGTGTCCAGAGCCAGCGACAACCTTCAAAGCAAAGTCTCAGGATGAAATGAACAAAAGTAACTACAGAGCGAAGAAAGAAACTGGTGTTTTCTCTAGAAATGTGCTGTAAATCTTTAATCTTTGTGTTAAATCTCGTCAGGAGGCGTGAATGCTCCGGCAGTGCTGAAAGCTTCACACTGCAGGGTTTTAGCGTGGGGGCACGCATTGCTTCCCACACAGAATATATGGATGTGGTCTTCATATTTACACATGCACAGAGAGGCCTCTAAAGGCTCCCGACCAATCACATGCAGCACATGTGCATCGCCACATCTGTGTTATAAATAGACGGCGGGCACATCGGCTCCCCCGAAACTTACAGATCAACCTCAGAGCCGTCTGATCTCACAGAAGGAAGAGGACACGAAGACAACAGTGCCAGCTGTGCAGTGTGGCAGGTTGTCTCTGGTGCACGGATCAATAACTGGTCACATGTTGTCAGCCACATGCATCTGCTCCACGCCATCTCCATCAGGATTAAATATCACACGTTTATTCTGTCTGGAAAAAGTAGAAAGCAAATGAATCAGTGCTTCCTGTACATTCTAATCGCTCAAACCAAGTGACTCCAACAGATAGCAGAACCAGACCCAGACGAGAAGAACCCTGCAGAACCCATCTGATGGTCCAGCTGGGCTCGGCGCATTGCCCTTTGACCTCAGGCAGACTGTACCCTGGAGTTTGATGTGAGAAAACCTTTCATATCCAGACAGACGTCACTACTTGTCTTGTTAATTTTTATTGTGATCTTTCCAGAAGTAGAATGTGCTGAATGAGTCTCTGCTATAGAAACAAGTGAAGATTATTTTGTGGGTTTTTTTTTTTTTTTTTTTTTTTGAACATGATGCTTAATAAAAACCCACAGCTGTTTTCTGTTCTCTTTAAGTCTCTTCAGATCAGCTGAAGTGTGAAACTACGTAATGGGTGAAATGTCGATTCGGGTTTTTCCTTCACACACGATCTGAGCTGCGTGACTGAGACTGAAGGACAGACCCCAGACTGAACTACTTCATTGTTGTCACTTCTCTTGCTTTTGTCACATTTATGTTTTATGATAACCTATTCAGGAATTACACTGTACTGTGACACATCTGCAGAAAAGGCTGGACATTCACATGTAGGAGGAATAAATATAGAAAAACTGAGTTCTTAAGCAGCTAAAGCCAGATTTCAGAGTTATTTGATGAGCCTGTAGTTTTATGAAACATCAAACATGAGCGTGTGTTTGATCTTCCTCTTTTCAAGACCAGATCAAGTCTGTGAAAAACAAAGTGTGAAACCAATAAAATGTGATAACGCCGCTGAGAGCTGAGGCAGGGTTGTTCTGTCGCACTGCAGCATGATGCAAAAGTATCTTTATGAAAATGAAGCCGTCACAGGTTCTGTATTTTAGACTTTTGCCAGGATGCATGAGCAGGATGCGTCTGCAGAGCTGCAGCAGAGCGTCTCGCTGCTGCACAGGAAGTGAGCTCTTCAAGATGAGGGAAACTGAAATGAAACCTTCACTTTGCTGTTGTCTGGTGCTTCTTCACCCTTTCAGATCTGCCAAAGTCACAAATGCGTCATTTGTTGAAAATGACTGCTTTTTAAAACTCTTTCACTCTGAAACATCAGATCTCTGTGTGATGGTGGATGTTGACCTGAATCTGACCGGTCACATGACAACAGTCACAAAGTCACTCAGCAGGATTAAACATATGCCTCAGACCTTCTGCGACGTCCAGGTCCAGCCGGACCTCTCAGTGGTCTGCTAGTCACCATTCTGGAAGTCTGTTCTTGATTGGTTTTAGAGTTTAAATGGTGTGTTTAATACGCTGGGGTCCATAAACAGAATGATGAAGAAACTCGCAATCAGCTCTGAGAGAACTTGTCCTAATATGGTGACATTTCTCTGGCCTCATTCTACAAACCGCTTGAAGTTAAACTTCCCTATTTAGAGTAAGATGAGGTGTGTGTGTGTGTGTGTGTGTGTGTGTGTGTGTGTGTGTGTGTGTGTGTGTGTGTGTGCGCGCGCAACCCAGTCTCACGGCAATTCGAGTCAGGTAAATTAATCTATTGAATCGCGTCCAGGAGCACGATTTGCATAGTTTTTTATTGTCCCACGCCTCTCTTTTAAACTAATAAACACCCAAGAATGTAACCACCGCGATCGCCAATATGTATTTCGACCATACAGAACGTGGATCATTTTTTTCTCCCCTTTCATATTTGAATGGGTACGATCTTGATGTTTCCAGAATGTTCCTGTCCAGCAGTGTGGCTGCACTTACCTTTAAAGTGACCTTCAGCGTGGACAGGGCAATAACAGTAAAACTGGCTGTTATCTGAGTGTCTGGATAAAAGAAAAAATTGTTTATGCCTCGTGTAATCGTGAAGGGGGCGCGGCCGGGCGACTCTCATTGAAATGTATTAGTTTAAAAAGAGAGGCGTGGGACACGACAAGACTATGCAAGTCGTGCTCCTGGACGCGATTAAATAGATTAATTTACGTGACTCATAGCACGAATTGCCATGAGACTGGGTTGTGTGTATGTGTGTGAGTGTGTGTGTGTGTGTGTGTGTGTGTGCGTGCGTTCTCGTATTTCTATCCTTGTTGGGGCCAAATGTCCCCACAAGGATAGCAAAACGTGGAACGACGTGCCTTGTGGGACCTTTTTCCGGTCCTACGTAGGAGAAACAGTGTTTTCTTGACCATGTTGTTGTTACTGAAAAAAGTAAAAGGTCAAAAACATTTCTTTAGGGTTAGGCTTTGTTGTGGTGTGGGTTAGGGTTAGGGTAAGGGTCAGGGTTAGGGGCTAGACATGAATGGGAGTCAATAGAAGGTCCCCACAAGGATAGAAATACAAGACTGTGTGTGTGTGTGTGTGTGTGTGTGTGTGTGCGTGTGTGTGAGTGTGTGTGTGTGTGTGCGTGTGCATGTGTGTGTGTGGCCACATGAGACAGTGTGAGCTGGAAGAGGGTCTGAGAAACTGAAGGTGTGATGTGTGTGTGTGTGAGGTGTGGAAACCAGCTCAGGTCTTCAGACTGAGTCCTCTTCTGCTTTTACACCTCTTGTTTCTCCTCATGATGGTTTTCATCTTTTCCGCTCGTCTTTACTCTGAATAAAATTCTGCAAGAATAGTAAAAAAAACAAACAAATAAAAAAACTGTCAATTTCCCATTGAAAAATGACAAAACACCGAATTACAGCACAGCATTAAACCAACGTTTGTTGTAGTGTGTTTTGTTCTTCAGCTGTGTCAAACATAAGGGGCTCTAAATTGGTGAACCGGTCTATGCGCGGTCTAGGCGAGCTGTGGCGGGCTTTCGGCGCAAGAAGTCAACGGGGCGTGTCCACAACATTTTGCCAGTTTCGTGAACTGGCGCAGAGCGGGGCAGTCACGCCTCCGTCCCGCCCACTGGCGCAGGTGGCGCAAGACGGAGGAGAGAAAGTGGGTTTTACCCAGCTGAGCACAATTTGACCACTCAAATGAGCACCTCTCCTCATTTTTGAATGCACTGCAGCAAAGCTCACTGCTAAATTAACATGATGAAATACATTTTATTTCCTGGCTGCTCTGCTACATCCCAGACCATCTGAGAGGAATTAAACTTATTTCTGCTTCTTTGTGTCACAAGTCAGGTTCAGATGCACATAAATATTAAATGAATCTGTCTTGTACCTCTAAAGACTTACCGACTTTATTGTATGCACATGTGTATACAGATTACTTATTGATTAAATATGAATATGAACCCCGAACCCCAGCAGAACAGAACGCCTTCTCTGTAATGCTCGACATCCCTTCACCAGCATGAACAGTCCGCCAGCTCTGCCAGAAGAGTGTCAACCTTTGTGATTTGAAAATTGAAGTTTGAAGCTATGAGTCACAGACAACTGACTCTCAACACACTTACTGTAGTTCCTTTATTTTATTCTATTTATTTATTTATTTATTTTTTTGTCTGGAGAAGACCAACAGCAGTCAAAACGTAGTGCTACAGAATGCGCATTTTTGGGTTACTTTATTTTTTTTTCAGTTGGCCTCCTTTTCGTCGTTTCTTTCGTTTTACCATTCTTTATTATTTTATTTTCCCTTGATTTCGGCTTAGGTCATGGGCGAAAATGGTTAGAGGCGTAACGCTCTGTGTAACGCTGTGTCTGTAAACACTAGAACAGCCAGCATTCTCACACCCCCTCCAAAGGCCGCAACGCTCAGCCAGACCGTCACACATTATGCAGTGTTTTTGCGCAGGAGCACCAACAGGTTTTTTTTCTGTAATCTAATGTATTAGAAATTAAGATAAATAATCAAAATATTAATTCAAGAGAATCAGCAAACCTTTTAATGCCCCATGTCTGCTTTATTAATGCCTCAAATCAGGTTTTAAAATGTATTTAAAACTTTCTACAGTGCGCATTTGCGCAGCGTCACCACTCACTCACACTCTGTGCAGTCCTTTCCCTGATAAACACACACACACCAACACACACAAAACGGTTGTATTATTAACCGTCAATAATAATCAAGAACATATTAAAATTAGTAAAATAAGTCTCCCCGGCTGCGCACCAGGACGGACACCTCCCCACGGTCCGTCCTCACCCTGCTCATTTGATTCTGGGACTGCAGGCTCCACAGGACAAAGGGATTTATTCAGAATATATGTTCGTTCTAAAATTAATTTTTGGAAACAAAAAATACATGGTTTGCTGTACTTTGATGGAGGATATAATATTTTACCGGATTCTGTAACTGGCACATCTGGAGACGCTGCAGTGCTCCTGCTGTCAACTACCGTGTTCACTGTTGTGTTGAATTTTATTACAGTAGTTTATTTATTTTTTACACCATTTTATATTATTATTATTTAGTTGTAAACTGACAGTAGCCTACAGTAATTCTCTATACCTGGAGGTGACGTGTGAGCGCTTCATGCGTCACTGCAGGTTCTGCTGGACTGTACAGCAGCTGGAGGTCGATCGGGCATTTTTGGGGCAGCAGGATTACATTTGTTTCGCTGTTTGGCCCACGGCTGTTCTGACTCTGATTCAGAACGTTCCTCCTCCTCACTCCAGTCAAGATTGCTGATGTCCGACACGTCTCCGCCATCCGATTCCCCCTCACTGACCTCCTGTATCATTGCTAAAGCTTCTTCCACTGAATATCTCTTCATTATGCCTCTTTTCATTGTCTTTTGGGATTTGGTTGATATTTTTGGCCGTCTGTCTGATTGTCTGCTGTCAGACATTTCCACTCCCTGTTCAGATGTGCGCATGAACCAAAACACATCAATAGAGGGTGTTCACCGACGTCACGACTTGGGCGGTACCCTCGCTGCGCCGCCATATTGGAGATACTCAGTGTAAACAATCACACTGACAGTAGTCGCGATTGTGTGTTATGGAACAATTTGAGTGCGTTCAGCCATGTCGAAAGCTCGTCAAAACGGACTGTAGAAGCAAAGGAATATCGGGAAGGCCTTGGGTTACAAGAGAAAGCCCGATATTTCGAGAAGCTACAGTTTATTGGTGGTAAAGATCCGTAGGAGTTGGCTGCCACCTCCTGGACCCTCACTGGGGACCAGCACTTTCGTAGGGGTTGGGGTTCTAAATAATTGATTAAAACGCAAATATTACCAAGCTGATGGCTACAAATAGTGTGATAGCTGAAATATGTTTTTTTTTGTTTTGTTTTTACATAAAATACTTTAAAAATCTAGCACAAACTGTTTTTTTTTTTCAGGAGTAATACATCTCTTAAGGCAAGGGACATAAAAAATTCAAGTTTCTGTAGAAGCTAAACATTTATGAATGATCAAAGTAACATATGAAGTCATTAATAAGCTTAAACTGTTGCACTCTGTTTCACTTACCTGACAAGAAACCTGACAAATTCGGATGTTGTCCAGATTTTTCCCTCGTAGATCTTGGTGAAGCTTTGCTAACCACAAGCGCCTCCTTTCCTCTGATAGTTTTTGGCATTCCTCACCCTGGTTTTTTATAACTTTTGGAAGTCTATTCATTCATTCATTCATTCATTTTCTACCGCTTATCCCTTTCGGGGTGGCGGGTGGCTGGAGCCGATCCCAGCTGCTGTGGGCGAAGGCGGGGTATACCCTGGACAGGTCGCCAGTCTGTCGCTGGGCGACGTCTATATAATTCCAAATGTTTTTCTCTGTCTGACCTATTGGCACAACCAATGACACGGCAATAATTTACCATTTTTCTTGATAACGCTCTGGATCTTCCTTAGGACTCGTGCTTTGTTGTGATACGAAGTACCTCCAAGATGGCGACTTCCGGCTCGATGACGCGCCTCATGACGCGTCGAGAAAACCCTCTATAGCAGAAAAAAAGCCCTGCAAAGTGCGTCTTTTTTTTTTCATCTTTTTTGGAGGTATAAATGCTTTGTAATATTATGTGTGTCATTTTTAGGACCTTATTTGCTTCAGAAAAACATACAAGACACATATTTAGGAAAAGTCAAAGAATTAGAGGGCAGGGGAATTATTTTAACAGATTTATTTGAATTATAAAAACCCAAAAGGTCTGTCAGACCATCTTGGCTGTTCTGGTGCTAATCACCTGCATTTAGACAGAAAAAGCACTGCGCAACAGTTGCGGGTTTGATGATTCATATTGTGGGTGATATGGCACATGGGTGTTTTTTGTCCAATCCCATTGAAAACAATCGTATTAGAAGCATAAAGCGATCCAGATTCTATCCTCCCAGGTGAAGCGCATTATTCAGTTTCTGTGACATGATGAAAAGATCTCTGTCCCACTTTACAGGATCTGATGTTGAGCAGTCTTCAGCCCTGAGCACAGTGTTTTGTCCTGATGGATATCTGCTGAAACAGGTCAAACATCTTCACGATGCGCTCAGCCGCATGTTCTCTGTAACCCTCCGCTCCACCGGCGAGGCTCCAGACGCTGCGGCGCAGAGCTCAGCCAGCAGCCCGCTGACAGCGGCGCTCAGCGGACCCCCAGTCTGCGGTGCGACCCGCTGCTCAGCCCAGTCACCACGTCTGGTCCTGGGTCAACTGGTAGCCTGTCACTGAGCCGCTGCTGCGCGCCCATGTCTCTGGACAAAGACCGGATCAGAAACACGCAAAATAAACAAATTAAAAAAAAAAAAAAAACACACACACACACACAAAACAAAGCCAAAAAAATCCTCCCGTCAGAAACAATCATTCAAAATTATTTCTGTGTATCTATGTTTTTCCGTAATTATTTGGCGACTCCAAGAAATGATATTAGGGTCGGGACAAACGGCTGCGCTTGATGCGACATCAGTGCTCAAACTCAAGTTATTTGTATTCATTCACTCACTCACTCACTCACTCACTCACTCACTATTATTTTCCAACGACAAATAGCTTCTACACAATCACAGGAGCTCTTCAGGCTCAAACCCAGCAGTCTAAACAGAGGAGGGAGAAGCGTTTAGAAAGAATGTATTTATTTCATCAGTGATCTTAATGGCACTGACAAGCTGGAAACCTGTCTGTGAGGTTTTCTCAGACGAATTATCATCAGATCTTCCGCTCCCCTGCCTGCGCACACCTTCTGCACAAAATTATCACTGCGCCCAGCTGATTCTGTCGACACCTCCCCCTGGTGCGCGGCCACGCCCATCTCGGCGCAAGCGCAGCGGACCGGCCAGAAACCCATTCACGAAAATATGACTGCGCCACCGCCGGTTTGCGATCTCTGCGTTGCGCCGTGAAAATACGGCCCAAGGCCTGTGGATTAAAACTGGTCCGCAAGAGGCTCTAATCAGACCCGCCGAGCCACTTTATGTTGAGAATGTAGTGATTTTCTTCAGTAATTCTTTGGTTTTTGTGAAAAAGAAGCTATTTTCATCTCCACAACAAAGAAAAACTTGAAAGTTTGAATTTAAAGGTTATAAATGGCTCTGCTTTACCGGTCCGGCCCACTCAGGATGAGGTTGGGCTCAATCTGGCCGCTGAAATAAAACTAATTTTACTATCCAGCTCTGCTGCAAGGTCATGTGGTACGTTTTCCAATGAGAAACCAACTTTATAGACAGAATCTGTGTATTAGCTTGTCTTTATTTATAGGTTTCAACACAATACGCAATTTTTACTGATACAAAACTCAGTTAAATAATCTGTAAGGAATATTGTGTTTGATTTCATTCCAATTTACCTTTGAAGCCCAATTGTGTGAATCACTGAAATCTAAATATCCAACATTCAATGAAGCCGAGAAGAGCAGGTTTTCTAACAACGACCCATAAATGACTATTCTTAGCCGTGCATTTCAAAGACTGATCTATCTGCTGCATTGATGCTCTGATAAGTTCCCCTTCTTCTCTGTGGTCTTTTCAAAAAGGTGTGAAGGAAGCAGAAAAGACACTTTATCAGGCGTGACTTTAGCGGCCAGACGCAGGAGGGCGGACATGATTGAATGCAAGAGCTGTGAAAATGAAGACTCCGCCTCCACGTTAATGATGTCTGACATGTTGAGCGTCAGTGAGCTCATCCTGCTGGGAAGAGACAAGGTAAGAACTTGAGCTCAAAATCTTTTTTCTCTCCATTAAATCTGATTGTCCTGTAAATGACCTCCAGCGCAGCTCTGCTGTGATGGAATAATGAAATGAACAACCTGAAATTGAATGCAGCCATTTTGATTTGTATAATTTCTGTCCAAATTTAATTTTTATCTGCTTTTTAATATTATTTTTTTGGCTAATTGATCCATGCTCTAAATTTGATTTGATTTGATTTGATTTGATTTTTGTTTTTGTTTTTGCTGTTCTCTTTATGAAATTATATTTTGTTTTGTTATTTTAATATTTCATCTTGGATTTTTTTTTAATCCAGGTTCTTTCTCTCCAAAATTTAACAAAATAACTAAATTAACCTTTTAAATATATTTTATCCCACTTTTGTTTTTTTTATCCTTCAATGTTTTTCAATGTTAAAGGTGCATTAAGGAGTTTTCAACTTTAAAAATACTTACTTTCCACCATAAATATATTACAAATATTCAATGATGTGTAGAATGTGCCCTGACATATTCATTGCAGGTACTGCTAACAGTGCTAAATTTTCACTTGAAAGTTGAGGCGCCGGTCCGGCACTGGGAGGATTTGAGAGGGTTTCTCTTGGCTGCAGTTACGGCCTGCAGGGGCTGTTGTTTTGCATGAAATGTGCAAACTCCTTATTGCACCTTTAATGTGAAATACTTTTTTTTTTGTAAGCAAACTGCATGAAAACTATCAAGTTTGATTAATTGTTTTCTAAACCTCTTTATTAGTTCCTAATTTTGGTATTTTACTAATTTCTTAACTAAACGAATTAGCAGCAATAATGCAAGATGTGTAAAAAAAAATTGTTAGAGAAAGGTACCAAATAAATTAAATGTGTTTACCAGATGAACCCAATGGTGTCCAACATAAGGCCCACGGGAAAAAAACCAGCGAGGGTTCAAGAACTTTATTTTAAAGTAATTCCTGCTTGTTTAAATCTACTTTTGAACTCTTCATTTAGATCATCAGTGACATGATCTCATATACAGTACATAAATGGAAAAGTGAAAGGTCTCCATGGCCTTGATGCAATGTTTGTTAATTTCAGGTAATGAAACTTTCAAAGTGTAGAATTGAGCACATTATGGAGTTCAAAACCCAATAAGATCTGAATGCAATACCCTCAAATTGGACAATGTCAGTCAATGTCAATCATAATATGGCGGTGCCACGCTTCACTTTCTGCTCGGCTGAACACACCAAGACTTCTCCAACTTTATATCTGGGGGTGATTTTCACTTGTGTCACTGTTCGATCTTGTAACAAATGATGCAAATTTGATGTAATTTATACTTTTCAGACCACAAAAGATAAAACGGATAAAATTGGTCATGTAGAGCTATTATATGATCAATCAGTGTGTATCTGCAGTCAAATGATGGCAAGAAAGCACATTTTTCACCATTTTGGATGCCATCTTGAATTTGTATATGATTCTGAGATTATGCAGTGGAATTATGTACCTATAATCAATGACTGTTCAGCAATAAAATTGGTGCCTCATCAGGTTAAAAACACTTTTTCAGCTGATTCTGAGGCCTTATTTTGAAAGAGCCATTTTAACCCCGAAACATTTGGTTTTTTTTTTTTCTTTTTTTAACCAAAAATGACTTTACCCCATTTCTTCAATCAGTTTAAGAACTTACTTAAAGCTAGGGTTGGCGATCTTGGAAAACTAGCGCTAGCATGTAGCATCTCCCCAAGGCTCCGCCTAGCTAGCTCCACCCAGCTCCCACCCCATTGGAGGAGCTCCCGTTGGGAGCGGAGACGCGGAGACGCGGAGACGCGGAGACGCGCGGCACTTCCGCGTCCAGTGCGTCCCTGGCGTAACCTGTCCTCATCGCTTCGTTTCTTCGTTTTTCTTTATTTGCACTACGCCAAGTTATGGCGCTCTCAACGGTAAGTAAAGCCCCAAAACATTCTTCTCCGCCATTCTGCAACGACGCTCCGTCCTTCTACGTGCGCACTGAACCAGGGTCAGTGCAGGCGTACGTGTACGTGCAGGGGGCTGGTCGAACGGCGAAGGGATTTGATTGGTTTAAAAAAAGGTGTCCCCTCAAGACTATTGGTTGCTGTTTTCCCCGTTTTACTCCTGCTACAGATAGCGGATATTTTCCGAACTACTTCAAAAACACGCTATGAATTGCTTCCCATCGGGTCATAAAGATCATTTTAACCAGTATTTAAAAAAATGTATCTCATTCAAATCGCCAACCCTAGCTTTACTTAAAGCTCGTGTCCGGAGTTTCCGTTCATTTCCAACGTATGTATCATTTTTCAACAGAGCTTCAATGTGTCAGTCTGGTTCGATACTACAATTTAATATTAGCATAAAGCAATATAAAAATGTATTTATGAGCCCCGCCTTCGTCTCATAGACCCCCATGTTATCCAAAAAAAGCGCCGGTCAGCGTCAGCCAATAGATAACTTCCGCCTTGTCGCGCTGTCAATCAAAGTGTGCACGCAGCCCGAGAGCACGGCCGCTTGCCGAGGCAGAGGAGAGTTAGCAACGCAGCAGCCGCCGTGCTCACCTCGGATATATCCACGGTCTGCTGAACATCCACCATAAACAGCTAAACGTGTCGGATGCTGTAGGAGCTCATGAAAGCAGAGGGAGGGCGGAACCTGAGACGTTGGATTAAAAAAACCTCTCTCTTTCAAAACTCCGGACACGAGCTTTAACCCTGTATCTTTAAAATATCATACAGCCATGCTCCTCCTCTATCGAGGGTTTTTGCCTAATTTTCTCAGAGAGACAATTAATTGCTAAGAAAACAATGGAAAAATCCAGCCATGTCATGCAAAGGTATTCTTAAGAAATGAGTGTATCATCAGTTTACCTTTGCTAATCACGAGAGCCACTGAATCCATTCACTCAGTTGTGACCAGTAGATGGTTCCTGATGTCCTGATGTTGTCGTGCAGATGGTGGCGTTGTGGTACGTCCTGCTCGTGTGCTGGGCGTGGCCCCCCCCATGTCAGACTTCCGGTGTTCCCTTCGTGGGAAGTCCCCAGGAGTGCGCACAGACTCCGTTCGTTCCCGGGTACAACCTGGGCGGAGAAGGCTTCGACATCGTCACCATGGAGAGGAAAGGCGCCTACGTCATCGACACCGAAACCTGGAACTTGGGAAACGGGACCTGCAGGTTGTATCAGAACAGCTACATGAAAAACGAGAAGCAGAAGGTCCCGGCCGCCGTGTTGGACTGGAGGACCCTCCCCAAGTGCAGTCTGAAGGTTTCCAGTCTGAGCTACTATTCTGCCGAGTCTGTGATGAACGACTCCACCTCGTCTGTCTCCAACAACTGGAAAATAGGCCTGGACATCCAGAACAAGTTGATCGGTGCTGGAATATGCCTGGGCGGCTCCCATTCCAGGGAGTCCACCTTCGCCAGCCAGAAGTCAAAAGAAGACCGCTACGAGTTCTTCCGTCACTCCGTTCACTGTAACCTCTACAGGTGGGTGACCGCGTTTGTTCTGTTGTTGTGAGCAACAATAGCTGTATGGAAGTCTTCCACCATTCCATCCAGCCATCCATCCATCCATCCATCCATCCATCCATCCATCCATCCATCATGCATCATCCATCCATCCATTCATTGTCCTTAATCCTTCCATCCATCCACCCATCCATCGTCCATACATCCATCCCTCCATCCACCTCATCTACTACATGCATTCATAAATACACCAGTGATACAGAACATTATTAAACACTTTTTTTTTGGTTGTACTGGTTTTCATTTTTTTGCATTTCTGTTTCATTACTTGAAAAACATTTTTGAAATAACATGCTCAGCGAGAACATGCAGAAACTAAACAGAATCCAGTGAGGTGTTCATCTGTGAGATGCTAATGCTAAACACTGCAGGAAAAGTGGGGATCTGACCGAACGCTGAACTGATGACGTGTCTTCTACTTTACAGATACCGGCTGAAAGCAAATCCTCCTTTGAGTCCAGAGTTTCAGGCGGCCATCAACGCGCTTTCCTCCAGCTTCCCGGACAAACAGCTGCTGTATCAGTCTCTGATTGACACGTATGGGACACATTTCATCACGCAGGTTTATCTGGGAGGAGAAATGAAGGCCACCACAGGTGTGCGGACCTGCCAGGCCAGCCTCAGTGGCGTGTCGGCAACGGAAATCAAGGACTGTTTGTTCGTTGAGGCCTCGGTTCACTTCCCTGCTTCTGTTAGCATTAATTCGATGACTGAGCACTGCAGGGCCAAGAAGGCCAAGCTAGGCCACGGCTCCAGTTTCAGCACGCTTTTTAATGAGCGTATCTCAGAGGTAATCGGAGGAAACATTGGAGAATCTGACATCCTCTTCCAAGGACAATCCAGCAACGCTGCCATCAACAATTGGGTGGCCTCTCTCCGGACCACTCCCGACATCATCCAGTACACCCTGAACCCCCTGCACACCATCCTGCCCAGCCAGCATCCTGCCCGGGACAGGCTGAAGAGGGAGGTAGAGAAGCACATCATGAAGAACGCGGTGTCGACAAAATGCTCCGAACCCTGTGCGATCGGGAGAAAGTCCAGCAAAAGAGACCCGTGTGCCTGCGTCTGCCACAACAACCAGAACATGAAGCCCAACTGCTGCCCGGCCGGGACAGGCTTCGCTACCTTGGAGGTGTTCAACCTGTATGCGACGGACCTGTATGGAGACAGGTTTACCCAGACGGACGGTTTAGTCCAGGTCGATTACGGCAGCAGGATAGCACGCACCAGCATCATTACCGATGACGACAATCCCCGCTGGCCGGAGACGTTTGACTTCGGAACCATCCAGATCACCATGAAGGACCAGCTCACATTCGAGGTTTACGATTCCGACTCTTCCTGGAACAGCGATCTGCTCGGACGCTGTTCGTTCGCACTGCGTAGCGGAGCCGTGAGCGACAGCTGCATGTTCGAATACGGCACCTTCTTCTTTTCTTACGCGGTGAAGTGTTCTCCCAGTCTGGGAGGTGACCGGTGTCAAGAGTACATACCCTCCCCCATGAGCTCCTCTCTGGCCAGCCAGTTCTACTCCAGAAACGGAGTCCTGGTGGGAGAGGGACTGGAGCGATGAGGGAGTGAGAACCTCATTCTGTTTTGTTTGGAGCATTCACATCTTTACAGATGATGCATTTCTTTCCGAGAGCATTCATTTAACATCTGCTGCTTATCTTTCCTTTTTGTTTATTATCCAGGCTTGCAATAAAGCATCAGCAAAGACAACAGGCGGTCTGTTTGATTTCTTATATCAATAATATAACATGAATTCTTGCAACTTCCTGAGAGTAAGACCTTGATTATATTCATTGAAAACCCAGTGAAGTTATTTTATAAGCTACTATAAGTAAAATGACTGAGTTGTGGCACATCAGCTGACCTGTTTGGGTCAGCCTGACTCCCTGTTCGCGTAATATTTCAGGTGAAAATATGCGACTGTCAAAAGATACATTTTCACATAATTTCTGTAGTTAATCACAATCAAAACATTTTGAATTGCATTTTGAAAATTCTGTTATTTTGCATTTAAAAGCAGTTAATAATTTCAGAATAAAGTTCCAAAATAAAGTGCCATGTTGACCAACTTCATACAATGTCTACGTCAAATACAGTTTAAAACTGAAAAAAATGCCATATAGATACATATGTAGACACTCACCTATCTAGGAATACATGCTTACACACACATTTAACCAATTTATCTAATTTAACATGTTTGAAAAGGGACAGGAAGAATTTAAACTTATTCAATCCTGCACGTTTCCAATAATCAATAATCACTGTGTCTTGTAATCATAGCTATAACCCCTGGTTCCTGGATCTTATGGATTAAATATAAGGTTTGACATAATTAAGATTGTCATCTAAAACACCATCACACTCTCATGTCCAGTCAGTCCAACCATTCAGGAGAGTCAGAAAACAAGGTTACAATGAGCCTCATCATCCTGAAGACGAGCCAGCGACTCCAATTACGGGCCGAAACCCACCCGTTGAGAATCACTGGTCTACGGAGTCAACTGGAGTGCAAAGACTAGACTTACAACACAATCCAAGCAAGTTTTCAGGAGTGTGCAGACTATTGTTTTTTCCCTCATATCTCAGATTAACCACACTGCCAGAGCTGGTGTGTCTGAAGCGTTCACACTCTGAAGCTCCGCCGCAGGCCCACTTCCTCTTTCACACAAACTTTGTCTGAGAGCCTGAACTCGTCCCGACGCTGCAGCCTTCACTTCTCCCCACCGCTGAAGGCACGAAGACGGGCCACAGGTACTTTCTGAATAAACACATGTTTACAAGCCGTTTGAAGCCCGATGTAGGAAACGGTGTGATGTGTGAGCGGCGCCGCTCTGCGGATGCCGAGGTGGGCGAGAATCGGCTTCGTCCTCCAGGGAGAAGACTCTGATTCTGAGAGCAGCATCTTGGGAGCATGTTTGAGTTGGTGGGATGGAGCAGGAGCGTTCTGGGATGTGTGTGTGTGTGTGTGTGTGTGTGTGTGTGTGTGTGTGTGTGTGTGTGTGTGTGTGTGTGTGTGTATACGAGCATGGAGCGTCCTCTGAGGATCCTCCGACCGATCACTCTGCTCCTGTCTGAGGTATAAATAGGCGATGGAAACATCAGCTCCCTCGTGTCAAACAGCTCCAGTTCAAAAACTCCTCCTGTCGGTTTTGACAGAAGAGAGAAGACACACACACACACACACAGACACACACACACACACACACACACACACACTCGCACAGTCTTGTATTTCTATCCTTGTGGGGACCGTCCATTGACTCCCATTCATGTCTAGCCCCTAACCCTGACCCTTACCCTAACCCTAACCCACACCACAACAAAGACTAACCCTAAAGAAATGTTTTTGCACTTTTACTTTTTTCAGTAACAACAACATGGTCAAGAAAACACTGTTTCTCCTACTTAGGACCGGAAAAAGGTCCCCACAAGGCACGTCGTTCCACGTTTTGCTATCCTTGTGGGGACATTTGGCCCCAACAAGGATAGAAATACAAGAACGCCCATGCACACACACACACACACACACACACACACACACACACACACACACACACACACACACACTCACAAACCGCTCTTGTTTCTGGACTCATGTATAAAGGGTCAACATCGTGCTTGAACATAGTGCTGTCCATGGTGCTGAAATATCAAGTTAATACAGTTACGAAGTATAATGTGTGAAAGACACACACACACACACACACACACACATACACACACACACACACACACACACACACATCGCTCTTGTTTCTGTCACATTGTAGGACCGTCTGACAAGACCACGTAGTCCCGTCCATAGTGATGGACTCATGTACCAGGGGTCAACATAGAACTGCCCATGGTGCTGAAGTGTGAAATGAATGCAGTTATGAGGCACATTGTGTGAAAGACACACACGCACACACACACACACACACACACACACACACACACACACACACACACACACACACACACACACACACACACACACACACACACAAAGATTTAACATGAATGGAAAACTCTCCTGGAAGCATGAACATGAAATATTGATCTCTAATCAAGTCATCATTGATACTCAGACAGCCTGAAAGAGTCATTAAAATGAAACATTCACAGGTTTGTGATAGGATGCAAGGATGCAAGGATGAAATGAGGAAGGAAAGGTTTTTTTTTCTTTTTTAAATCTGCGCTTCCTCCTCTACTTCATCCTGATTGGCTGCTGCCTCTCTCCCGTCTCTTGCTTGCTCCTCCCGGATCGTCCTCCTGCTCCCTCTCCTCTCCTCTGCCTCTCTGCTTTCTTGGAGCAGCTCCTCTTTGTTTGATGTTCTTCTCTCTGAGCATCACCTCCTCCTCCAGTCGAGCTTCCACAGCTTTATATTTCCGTCTCCATTAAGCCGTTTTTCTTCTGCAGCTGGAATAAAAAGAGTGAAAATGGTCTTTGAGGGACTTTCTAAACCGCTCACTGTCTCCTGGAGCTCGTGGTTCCAAACCGGTTCATCTCCAGACAAACTGAAAAGAGCTGAGGTTGTGTGAAATGTTGTAAATCAGTGACTGAATGTGTGTTTTTACCTGGATGAGTCTGGAGAGATGGCTGTGCTTCTCCTCCATCAGAGCCTCCTTTTGCAGACGGAGCTCCTCTCTCAGAGAAGCCATGTCTGCTTCCACCTCCTCTTCTCGGAGCAGCCAGCGCTGAGCCCACTCTGACACACACTCTGACACACACTCTGACACACACTCTCTCCTGGTGTGGTGGGACGCCGGCAGCTTCCTGACCACAGCCTTGTTCTCCTCCGTCAGCTGGGCCACTTGCTGCTGCTGTCTCTCTTCCAGGAGGTGTTTGGCTGCGAGGGCTTCTTCCAGCTGCTGCTCTTTGTCCTGCAGCTGGGAGGCCATCAGCTCTGGCTGCTCTCAGCCTGCTGGGTCTGTGCAGCCTCTTTCAGAGAGGTGGCTGCTGCTTTCAGCTGGCTGATCTCCTCCTGGTGGTGTTTCTTCAGGCTCTCTTCTTCAGCAGCCAGCCTCTCCTCCCTCGTGTGCCATCGAGCTTCCCAGTGTTTCTTGCTGTCCAGCCTCATTTCCTCAGTGAGGACCTTCAGCTGGCTGCATCTCCGCTCCTTCAGCTCTCTCTGCCACAGCTTCTTTCAGCTGCTCGCTCACCGAGAATAACTACAAGAATGAACTCCAGACTGGAAATGTGATGTGACGCTGTGATCTGCTTGATGACCTCATCATGACTTCATCAGTGTTACCATGGAAATCATGCTATGTTTACCTCTAACTAACCTGACGAGCTCTGCCCACAAACAGGAGATCATTTCCATATATTATCATAAATCCTGAATTGAGAATTGGAATATTTCCATTAAAAAAAAAAATTCTGACTCGCCAGTTTTCAGCAATTGTGTGATGTTCATGTCTTTAAAAGTAAAGTTATATTAGTACACATGTGTATGACTATACTGTGTTTGATCTTTCACTGTTTGCATATTGATCCTGAACATTAATGAGTTTTTGTTTTTTTTAATCAGGGTAGCCTTGCTTCAGACCCTTAACAGTGTGAGTTTGTAAGTTACAGGAATTTGAGCCAATTTATATTATCGTTATGACTCACAGTACCATGTTTCACCCAGATGTAATGCCAAGACTGTCCAGCAGGTGGCAGTAATAAAAATCATTGCTGTGTTTCTGTCAAATCCAAACTAAGAAGAAGACACTTCATGAAAGCAAATCATGTTCTAGAGGACAGCGTGGCGTCAGATGCACGTCGCTTCCTTGACGAACAAACGGCGTCTTCTTGCAAAAGGGTTGATAAAACAGTGGAGACCACAGAGGCTGCTGACGCTACACCACTTTAGGCTCCCATTAATATCATGTGACGACCGCCGGCTCATTACACTGGATGGTGTAATGTCATGACAGTACATGGAAGGTCTACCAGTGCCTGCTTTGGTGAGATACTGTACGAAGCTCTGGGCTGGAAGCTGCACAAAGCTACTTCCAGCTGAACTGATACTAAATGCTGTTCGATTCCTCATCATCTTCTAGTTTTGATGGTTTTGTGTAACTACTTAAAATTACACACTCAGACAACAGCTGATAAACAGCAGTAGCAGCCAGAGCAGACTCACAGCTGCACCACTTGCAAGGCTTTATAGAGGTCAAAGGTCAGGTCAATCAACACATTAGTGAGTTTCTTCAGGTTCAATTCCCAGACTGAGCTGTGAGGGTTTTTGTGAAACAGCTGCTCTCATGAAGCCAGCGCCTCTCGGTGGTCGTCCTGGGATCTGCAGCCTGGTGGAAACAGTGAAGAAGTCCCTGGTGTCCAACATGTGGAAGGGGGGCCGGAGGTGGTCCTCCAGTGGTTTAAACCAGGTCTGTGGATCTGAAACTCAAAGATATTTAAGCAGGAAGCCATCTGTAGTACACACACACACACACACACACACACACACACACACACACACACACACACACACACACACACACACACACACACAACTGATAAACATAAGAAACTAATTCCCTTCAAAGGAAGCAGAGAAAAGAGACACGCTCACACGCCTGCGTGTGTGTTTCAGTTTAACCATCCTTCACTTCTTTGGTAAAAATGTTAATATGTGACTTCAAAGAGCCTTTAAAGGTCTTTGATGAAATATATTTCTCTCTTTAAAAAGGATGGAAACTACTTTTCCAGTCTTTTCTAAAACGACACCTCTCTTTATGCAGAGTGAAAAATGTAAAAAATGATAAATGCAGCTTGTCTGGATTAAATCTGCAGAGATCACCCATAACCCCTAATGAAAAAAAAAGTTATTATCTATCATTATTATTGATAAGAATAATAATAAATAACAGAAGTAAAGAATAAATAACAACAATGACAATCAGAGCAAATTAAACAAATTAAACCAATTTAGTTTAGTAAATAAATAAATAAATGAATAAGACCTCTTGAGAACTCTCTCTTTTCATTTGTTCTTCCCAGCAGTGACAGTTTTTAGTGTAAAAGCTTGAGGTTGAAAGATCTCTTCTTTTTCTGCATTATAAGGTCAAAACATCCAAACTGTCTGAAAACGAAAGCTTGGTTAAAGATGAAATAAAGTTTCATGTTGACGTTGATTCACTTCTCATGTGGGACATAGTCTTGGAATAATCATATAATCTGCATCCAAAACTCTATTTCCTATCTGCAGCGCCCTCTGGTGGCGTTTACAGTGACTACAGGATTAAATGAAAGAAAAGGGTGGGAAGGGTTTGAAGGGAAGACAAAGGTCTGTTTATTGAAGGAGAGTGAGGTTTGGAGTGAGGAATTATATGAAGGACTTTTACTGAGCTATCTGGGAGATTAAAGTCGACTTTGAAATTAGTAATGTGATGTTAAAATCTCACTTTGTGAAGCCAAACTGGTGTTTTTTTTTCCTTCAAATGAACTAAATCATTTTTAATGTTGGAGGTCATGAAATGTGAGGCACAAAGCAGAAATTCTTCTCAGATTAATAAAGTTTTTCTGTTATAATACAAAGTAATCAGGGTAATCACTCCACTGTGGCGTCATACTGTACTGTTTGATGAGATGTAAAAAGACCACACTCACGGATGCTCTACAATGTGGATGTTAGAGGAGGACGATGCTCACTCGGGTGGCTGAAGAGGCTTTGATTCAGTCTAAAGCCAAGGTTCACAGGGAGCTGCACAGAGAGAGACAGCAGCTCTACTGTTGCTTTATCTCCAACAATAACAACAATCTCACACAAACGTCGCTCCTCGTACTTTGTAACATCATCGATAATCTGAGAACAGTAACGACTGGTGTTCCAGAAAGACGTGGAACATTAAACCGCCCCGGCTGATATCATGAAGTCGTGGCCGTTATTCGTTCCAGCCGTTTCTTCCTGACATCTGAATAACGAGCGGATCGATCCTGTAGAAATGATGTGTGCGTACGCCGTGATGCCTAATGAAGCAAAACACACAGCCACATCAAAGGCCTCCCTCATCCTCGCGCTCTCCCAGGCCGCCATCAAACAATGACCCGCTCACCGGCCCATTATTCAGACTCACTCCCACTTCCAAAACAGGGTCATCCTCCATCTTCAACTTGACAGTCTCCTGCTGGCTGGGCTTATCCACACCCCATTCCTTTCTCCTTCCCTCGCTCTCAGAAGAAAGGAGACAGAGACGAGGGGATTTGCCTCTCGGTAGGTAGCCGTTTTATGTGCAGGATATAAAAAAGAGGGTGTGTGTTTTCCTTCTTCTCTCTCTCTCTCTATTTCTTTCTTTTTTTTTTTTTTTTCGGGCAGAGCTTGGTGAGGAGAGCCAGGAGCCCACTTGAGGAGCAGCGAGTCTGAGAGGGTTGATTTGTTTAGAGAAGCCCTCTCCAACCAAAAAAGAGGGATTAGCTGCAGGCAGGTTCCCATGGAAGAGAAGCGAGGCCCAGAGGCCTTCTGGAGGTGGCCGCATGATAACACATGCACGCATGCATGCACGCATGCAGACACACAGGGAGAACCTGAAGCTTTCCTGAAAGGTCCAGCCGTCCATCTTCTCAAACACCTCACTGACAGACACGCTGTGCTGCATCCTGCATCCTGGTCTCGCCTCAAAGCGACGCTCGGCCTGCAAATCCACCACAGTCAGCCCCTTTTCAGGCTTTCACCTGCATGTTTAGCCTGGCAGTACCAGTTTACACCACAAGGTGGTGTGTTGAGTCCCTCACACCCATTAACACAACGTTCAAGTTCATGGTTTCTACACAGAGGTGAAGGGCAAGTTTACATAACAGCTTCTCAAGGGAAAAGTTATCAATTTAGAGCTTCAGCTTCAAGAAAGTTTTACATTTACAAACGACTATCGGAGAACGACCATTCATCATGGCCATGGTGTTCATATGAATGTAACAAAAACTTTCTTTTCACTGTGTGAACGGAGCCTGAATCTCAGAATCAGTAACTATCATAATCAATGATCCTCCACTGAAAGCACAAACCGGGAGGAGGGAACTAAGAACCTAAAGAGGACGGACTGAAAGAGACTTAAAGGGTCCTGGAACAGTATGTGACCTGTGACCTCTGACAGGAAGATGTAATATTTATGATTTTAGAAGCCAAATTCCAATAAGGTAAAAGCATAAAGTGCACTTTTCTAAATGTATTTTTGTTTGTTTAATTTAGAATTCCTTCACTATTTATTCTCCTGTTTTAATCACTTTTTTTTTTGTTTAAATATTCTTTTGCTTTCTTTTGGTCCTGCTTTGTTTCTGTGGTTTTCGTGTCTTTGAGCACTTTGAATGGCCTTGTGGATGAACGGTTCTGAACTTGTCTTGCTTCGCTTGAAGTTCCTCTATTTCCCACAGAAACAATAAGAATGCTTGATCACTCGCAGAATAGAGACTACTGTAAAACACCCCATGCATGTGGTCAATATCAGAGGAGCAGATCCAGAGAACCTTTATGTTTCCACTCTTCACAGATGAAGAAGTTTACGCGTCTGCTGCCCTCTGCTGGTTCACTTTGTATTTACACTGTCAACTGTATGTAAAGAGAATATGGACATATTGTGGGACAGTGTCTGTAATTTGACCTCAGGATCATTTGTTCTGAGTCTTGAGTGAACTTTATTTTATTTGAATTAAATTGACAAAAATTAAAAAAAAAAAAAAAGCATTTATATATGTGAATAAGTCTGTACGAGTCATTTTCTTTCAATTCTCTGGTTTTACCATCATGAAGAATCCTAAATTCAGATTATTTACTATTTCTTAGTTTTTTCCCAGTTATTTGTTTCTAATATTTTAAAGTGAGAGTAATGTAGAGCAGAAAGAATATTAAAGTAAATGTTAAAATATCCTAATTCTACTGAATATTAATTTGATGTTTCACCCAGTTTGTTCATGAAGCAGCTTTAATCACTTGACATGTTTAACTCACTGAGGACTCGTTTACTCGTCGTTTCAAGTGAAAATGCATCGTTTTTACATTCTAAACATTAACAAAGGAGAACACAGACATTCATATCGACAGCATACTAAGCTGGATTATTATCACAGAGACTGTCAAATCTAAAACTACCAAGTCCAGGAGGATCTGGACTGGAACCTGGACCAGGACCTGGAGCAGTTTGTCTAAAGTTGTGTTTTCTCCCATTTACACGGCGATGGAGAGTTTTCAAAAGTTGCGTTTTCCTTTGTCCTGAGCTCTGTAATCATAAACAAACCTCAATTACAAATGTAATAAAAGTTTTACATTTGAAGAGTTGTGGTGTAAACGAGGCTCCAGACTCAGCAGGACTGTGATGTTTTTTTTGTCCTGTCTGAATTTATTTAGATAAAATAAAATGTTGAATTTTATTTATTGGATAAAACCGTGTGGTTTGAATTTGTCAGTTTTGCAGTTCCTCTCTCTCTGTATTTTAATCTTTCCAAAGGTAAAATAAATCAAAGGAAAAACTTCCAACCCAAATAAAACATGGCAGGAATGAGCCTCCCCGGCTCGTTCTAACGTCACCCGTTCATCTGTAGTCTTTATGGAGTCGTGAGATTCTGCTAATCATCTTCGGTGAATGAATCCAGCCTGACACACCGACACGGTACGAGCGTTCTTCCTCCAACAATGTGAGCCTTTATCCATCCCCCTCGCGGTTTGGAGATTATGTCGAGCCCTGCCACTTGTTGCAGCATCCTCTTCATCTTCCTGACAGCTGATGTGTGATGTTAGCGGGCCGGAGGTGGAGCGGGAGGCTGACTTCACACGCCGACCCTCACGGTGTGAGCTGCAGCAGATGAGGGTCTCTGCCTGAAGGCGGACCCCCCGCCGCGATCCCAGCAGCTGCCGTGACGCCCGCCCCTCCCTCTGTCTTCTCACCCAGTTGCCGCCGCCGCCGTCCACGGGAAACCTGGGAAATCTGGCCGTCTTTCATCCGGCGGTGCCACCCCAGCGAGGAGGATGGAGCAACTGGCAGCGCTGCTGCTGTCAACGCCTGCGCGAGCGCCGCGGACAGCCCGGCTCAGCCCGCCGGCAAACATAGCGCAGATTAGCATGCCGGCGGTTCTCTCCCCGAACATCTCCGCCGGCATTAGCGCACGCTAATTCAAGGGCGTAGGTGAGAGCCAGCTGTCAAGCGCAGGGAATTCCGGGTGCTGGGCTCAAGGCCGCTCCCACGCGAGGTGTTAACTCGGCACCGCTAACAGTTTAGCTTGGACGTTTGACGGAGGGTTAACCGGCGCTTGGCGTTGGCGCGTGATCGTCAGCTGTCACGACGCGGTCTGTCTCCGGAGGTCACGGGGAGGCCGAGGGCGGCCGGATGGAACACATTAATGCTAACAGACGCTGCAAACCGGCACGTTAGCTTTCAGGCTTCATCCGCATGCTTGAATGAGCAAGAAATCCCAGAAGCACTGAGGACAGACGTTTGTCTGGAGTTTAAGCTTCTCTAAACTACTGGTGTGAGTCGCACTTACTGCCTGTATTTAATCCTACAGCTTCTGAACGTGAAGAACAGTCGATGCTGAAGTCCACGGTGTCCGCAGCTGCTGATGGGATGTTTGGGTCTTTATGAGGAAGATCCAGGTCCTTCCACATTGAGTTTACCTGCTTGAATTCACAATTTGAAGAAAAACTGACAGGGCACTCTTGTTGGAGCAGCAGTTTGGCTGATCTGCTTGAGATCTTTGGACCATCTCAGAACAGGCGAAGCCTTCAGCCTAGAAGGGTCAAAGATCGGGATCTTCTGCTCTATGCCACCACGGTCAAAACATTCTCTACTCACAACGGTTAGATTTTTCCTATCATGCAAATCCGGAGGCCGTGAATCAGGCTCGCCGTCAACGGAGGGTCGACTTTCGTCAAATTCAACAATTCGTGCTGATTTTAATTACAGCCAACAGGGCCGGGCAGGCAACATTAAAGGCACAAAACACAGAGAGCTGCGCTTCAGACAAGTCGTCCTCCCTCTCTCTTCTCCTCCTTTGTCACTCCTCCTCGTCCTCCCACCCTCGGTTGCCCCCTCCTTCACTTTAATCCAGCGGTGGAATTTCACTCGACAAGTGATCAAAGACCAGTAGCACGATGCCAGGTGCGGCTGTAGCTTCAACCGTTGACAACCACCTAGCAATTTTTCCCCCTTCCTTTTCTCTTCTCTGTTAAAAAAAAAAAGGAAAGAAAAGAAAACAGAGGAAACCTAAACAAAGCCGGGCGAACTGCTGTGTGTGTTTGAGTCTGTGAGAAACAGTTTCTTCCTCCCCCTTCCATTATTTTTTGAGACTTTCTTCTTCCCCAGAAGGGGGAAGCGGGGATGTTTTTTGACGGTGATCTGTGTTGCCGAGTCCCCCGTCCCCCCTCGGCGCTCGGTGTGGCGGCCGGTTTGAGGAGTTCTGTGACAGTAAATTACGGCGCTCTTGAGACGGACGAGCAGCGGGAGCCGGGGAACAGAGAGAGGCAGCGCGGCGGGGATTAGGCTTTATTAAGACTCCGCCGCCGCACACGGACACAACAACACAACACGCAGGTGCGCGCCGGCGAATAAGTGAAGGATGTGGCAGGGAAAAAAAAAAAAAAACCCTGCCTCAACCAATAGGCGGTCCGAGTGAAGGGAGATACACATCAGCTCTAATGGGTGTCTCATGTCTGAAAGTGTTGCTGGACTTGTTAGGAGATCGTTGCCACGCCGGACAATTATACACGGCGTCCACGGCGCCGGTGTGTGCGAGGCAGTGGGAACCGGCGTCAGTCAGACCGGCCGTCCGTTTCTACGCTCCCTTAGCATTTTCTTGATTTTGCTTCCCGTTCTGACACATTTAAAGGTTGGGATTGATGTGTTTCTGAGATGCTCTCAGCTGCGGTCAGGGGAACAGTCAAACTTTTATTCCCTCCAGAAAGTTCTGTCTGAAACTGTCTTCGCACCGTTCACATCAAGACCGGAAGACACAACTGAACAATACCTCTGAAATTGGCTGAAATATATTACGGTTTTAGTTTATGAGCTCCGTCACTCACTGGAACTCTGTCACAGTCATTTGAATAATCACCAATACAATCTTCTTTCAGCATTTTCCAGCCGCCACAGCGGATCATCTTCCTTACAAAACGAAGAGTTTCAGGGATATTCAATATCTACGTGTCAGGGAAACACTCCCTGATCCAAAGACACTAACAAGGTGGTTATGCGCAGATCTCCGTGGGGTTGTCCACTGTGCTCGTCCCTCCTCACCAGCGTCTCTCTGCATTTGGCCTGAAGCTCCTCAGGAAGGCTCCACTGCTGTTCTGCCTTCTCTAATTACTCCCCACCTCGGCTCGGTCTGCATGGACTTATCACTGTGTCACGTCGCAAAAAAACTCAAATCGGACCAACTACAGGTGTTCAGAAAAAGAAGAAAAACAGCTGGACTGACTGATCCAGACTGCCTCCAAATGAGAGGCGTCAAACTCATTTCGGTTCAGGGTTCACGGGTTTCGTCCTTAGTTGGCCGGTCCGGTAAAATTGTCAAAATAACCTTAACATATAAATGTTCCTGTTATTTTGTGTGTTGTGTTTCAGAGTATATGTGATTAAAACGTCAACATTTTCACCAAACCAAACCATTCCCACTGCAAATGACTAAAATGTCAACATTTTAATGAAACCTTCTGCAGTAAAATCCAGTGAAATGTCCTCTAAACTTCTCCTCTGGCTGTTGCATTCTGGGTGTTTTACCAAACTCTCCCTGACAGCTGGGTTTTCAGGCTAGTTTGATATCAACCAGGAAGCCTTCACGGCAGCATCACTGGGATTTCAGCGCAGATCTAAGTGTTGCGTTGTGTCCGCCACTCTGTAGGAATTTGTTTTAAAAAATTAATACATCTACTGTATGTTAATACAATACAAATTCAACAATCTCACAACAGGCATATCCTTGGTTGATTCAGTAATTGTTGCCTTGGTAACCCTGGGCTCCTGCTGGGGTCTTTAACCTTTTGACCAAATAAGACATTTTGGTGCATCAAACTACATAAAATAATTCAGGAGATTTAAAATCTATTTAACCTTCAGAGTGATATCTAACCTGTAGTTTAGTTTATCAAGTCTATTTGTTCACCAAAAATAAAAATAAATAAATAAAAAAACTTGCAGCAGAACTTGAAATGACAATTGCTTTTAAATAGCTGTAATAAATCTCACATGTTGGCGAAGAAGTCAACAATCAGCGAACCTTGCAATGCCACTTCGTACCACAGGGCGGTGTCTTGAGCCACTCTAATGCTGAGTACGTCAAAAGAAACAGATGCTTGTATGACGAGAAAGTCACACTTTAAAACAATATCAAGACTTTTTAAGCGCAACGCTGCCTCCAGTGGTAGGATCAGTTTAAACTTTAAAAGCTCTTCTGATGAAACGAGAACGCAGCACGTCTGTCTGCCTTTCAGTTCCCCTCTGCCGCCTTAAATCAACGCACATGGTTGCCACAGAGCCAACAGTGCATATATTTCCCTTCACATTGAACTGTTTTGTTTGTGTGTGTGTGTGTGTGTGTGTGTGTGTGTGTGTGTGTGGGTAGATATGGGGGGTTGCTGACAGGTGGGAGAGCGAGCGAAGCCCTGTCGGCCTCCAGCTGTCCTGAAATCCCTCCCAAACACTCTCTAACACACCCACATGGCGATGGCTGCCCTCCTCTCTCCTGCTCCCCTCTCATGCCTGAACCCTCCTCTTTCATTCAGCCACTGCTGCGTCCAGCTGGACGCTTTGAACTCCTCCAAACACCCAAATCCACGGATTGGAGAGATTCGAGTAAGCAGAGATCACTTCATATTCACAGATCAAAAGACGGCCTCAAAGAAATGTCTTCCACAGCCACTGTTCTGCTGCAGGAGAGGTAAAACAGGCTGCGTTCATCCAAACAGCTGCTAAAGCGCCAGTTACTCTCGCAGTGGTTCATACCGATGGCGGACGTCCCAAAGCAACGTCAGCTGTATTTCATCTATATCAGCTCGTGAATAGTTTTAATTAGCGCTTTACTTTTCCTCCTGAGGAGTCGCTGTACTGATCTAGAAACAGAAATACTTTCTTCTCAACATGTGTCTTCAGTTCTGTTCATACTTAATGATTCTCTTCATTTCTTTAGCTGATAGCCTGCTAGCTTGAGCTGTCTGAATCTTTTCAGATGTATTTTGAGCTTTTCCCTACAACCACACATGCTAACTATGCTAGCATTTTAGCTAGTTTGAGGTGAACTCCATGACCATCCTATTGCATTCTGTGCAATAAGCTCAAGGTTGGAGTGAGGAGTCACCGTCCTGCCACCTCCGACACGACACGGCGTTTCAAGTGAGAACACTTGGTTTGGAATGGTGAGATGAGTCTCATACTTCAGCTGCAGCCGTGATATTTATTGTTAATGATCTCTAATCAAGATAAACCGTCTGCTGGACGAAGCAGTGTCACCAGACAAGTCTACATCCCTCTGTGGATCTTTGATCAAGACCCTTGAATCCGACCAGGGCTAGCCATGAATCTGATGGCTCATTCCTCTAAAAGATTCCGTGATTTCTCTATCTCTTGCTTTAATTTCTACTTCTCCTCGTCTCTCTCTGTATCTCCCCTCATCAGGCCTTTCTCTGGCCATTCCACCATTGTTCTGGACAACACACCTTGTTAAATAAATATAAAATCCTCCCTCTACATCCTCAGATGTTTGCATCCTTTCATTTTTCCTCCTGCGGACAATGACCTGCTCCTTTCTCACGGCCGATCCTTTGAAAACTTTGGAGCCGAGTGGAGTCAGTTTAATGTCTGGGCCCACTGATTCAGACATTTGCATTCGCACATACAGCGGTAATGTCTAGACGAGTTCAAAGTTACTTCACACGCTGTG
The DNA here is from genome assembly GCF_902148845.1 of Salarias fasciatus. Taxonomy (NCBI): domain Eukaryota; kingdom Metazoa; phylum Chordata; class Actinopteri; order Blenniiformes; family Blenniidae; genus Salarias; species Salarias fasciatus. The sequence goes on along the minus strand of NC_043750.1, from coordinate 40,434,361 downwards.
AAAGCCGTTCCAGGTCTTGCGCCACAAATGAAAGAAAAGGTTATGACAGCCAGTTTAAAGCAGGAGACGGGGCGACGCAGGAGTGCTGAGGACTCTGTTGTCCTGCTGGAGAATCGCTTGTTTCCCTCCTTTGAAGAACCGCTCCTGAAAGTGAATCTGACAGGAAATTATCTGACTAAAACAATAAAACCCCAACACGATGAGCGACTGAAACAGTGATGATCACATTAAAGGAAATCAAGCAAAAATATTCAGCCAACTCCTTTCAAGTTGAAATGAAAATGGATTGTCGCGAAAAAGGAGGAGAGGGGGGAAAAAAAAGGGGGCCAAAGAAGTCTTTCCTGGCTGTTAAATTGGATGTGCATATGACAAATTTCAAAGGCTGTCAAAATAAAAAATGGAGGGGGGGAGAAGAAGAAAGGCTGGGGGAAAAAAATACATTTACATCATAAATGCACAGGTTCCTTTTCAATGGGCCTCTTCAAAACTCTGTCAGGCTTTTAATGGTGGGCAAGTTCAAAGTGGCACTCGACTCCCACTGCTTCCACAGATAGAAGTAGAACCGAGTGTGTGTGACCGCTTCCCAGTGTGGTCCCACACACACACACACACACACACACACACACACACACAGCCCCGGCTCCATTGTGTGCGCGGGGCTGTGCTGGTGCACGGTGTGCGGCTGCTTGTGACTGACAGGTGTGTACAGAGAGCTGATAGCAGGTATTTCTCTTTGTCACCTCTTTGTCGGCGTCCTCCACCTCTCTTGGCGCCCTCCCCTCCGCCGCCACTCCGTCCCGCGCCGCCGCCGAGGACGGGGTTGCTGGAGATGGTGCTGCAGACGTTGTGAAAGCGCTCCGGATCCGGGCGCCGGCCCGCCGTGCCCCACGGTGAAATCCCGGCATCAAAGCCACAGATCCTCGCCGTTCCCGCGTCTCGCCGTGGCGCTTCAGCAGCTCCCAATGTTTAAACTTCATATATCAGCCTCATTATGGAGCCTCAAAGCCTTCCATCCATTCTAAAGGCACTCATTTGAATTTTTAATCACACGTATGTACGAGTGCTGCGCTCAGCAACTATCAGACACACACACACACACACGCACACACACACCCTCACGCTCTCATCTCCGCTCCTTCAGCTCTTTCAAAGTGCTCTGCCTCTGAAGTTTTTCGGAGTTCAGACTTCCACTTAGAAAAAGTGGGAGTTAATTTTTCTCCGATGAGTTTGAATTTGGAGCGATAAGCGGCGCCGCGCCACACGGTCCGGGCTCCATTGTGCGTTGCGGCGGCGGCATTGCTTGTGGGCGGCGGGGCGCTCGACTGGAGCTAACGGTAGCATTAGATTGCCTTAGCCGAGGTGCTACTTTAGCAGCACTGTTCTCTTTGATGTCAAATATGTAGTTTGAGCGTAGAGAATATCATATATAAAAAAATACAGTTACACATCAGTCAGTCCTCCGGTGGATGTACTGTAGCTGTGTAGGGCCGACTCACGCTCTGTTACCATGTGCATACAAAGTCCTGGCTAAGCTACAGAGAGACTTTGTCACTCAAGCAATAACAGGGAGAGGGAGAAAAAAATCCTTTAGATCTTCCTGCAAGAAGTACACCTTTGAATCTGAATTTCCTTGCAGAAAAAAGCGCTTTGAAAATCTAATGCATAAACATTATCTTCTTTCCCCCACCCTTCTACTTCATGCTCCCTCCATTCCCTCCCTTCACCTAAAGCGCACCAGCTTCTGAGCGACTTTGGAAGAACTTCCCTTTTTTTTAGAGTCTTGGGTAACTTAAATAAGAGGCGGTCGGGGATTTGGATATTGTTATGTCTCATCAAAGGCGGAGATCTGCAGCTATCCTCCCTCGCCTGTTCTCTTGTTGTCAGTCAACGCCCAGTCTTCAAGAAAGATGCTTCTCCTCAAGACTGATGTTCTGTAATTTGAAATCCCCCCCAACCCCCCCTCGTCCCCTCACCGCCTTTTTTTCTTTGGGCTTTTTTGGAACAATCTTTGTTCGGGCACATTCTGGCTCCGGGGAACGCAGACAGAGATGTTCTTGGTCCGGTTTTAAACCGGCTGACGGACCACAGAACCAAACATTTCGCTCCGTTTGGATGAAGACTCGATGCTGTTGTCGAGAGGTGGAACATGACGGATTCCTCGCATGGATTTTAAAGGGTCAAGACCAAATTTTCTCCCAAAATTGTCAAATTTCACGCTTCCTTTCAAGTTAGAAAAGGAAAGCGGAAGAGAAAAGAGAACTTTTGTGGCTCTGTGGTTCACATGTCCCAAGAAAAGAGGAATCATTATCCTGAGCTATTGTGTAAAGCTGAGAGTTTTGGTCAGGAGGTTTTTCCCTTCATGTGTCCTTTCTACTGCCGGCATCTTTTACACTGATGCCCTGCTTTGGGTTACTTTTGGGGTGCATGGTTCGAGGAGTGCTGATAGAGATGTGAGCTCTGGTTCAGTCTGTGAGCTGCAAACGATTCACTAAACCAAATATCATCTTCCTTTTCCATGAAAACGTATTGCTATTGTCAAAAGAGCGGGACATGAAGTGTTTTGTCACATGAATTTTAAAGGATCAGGACCTGATTGTCTCCAAAATTTTCAAATTTCAAGCTTCCTTTCAAGCTAGAAAAGGAAAGCAGAAACATGTTCCAAGAAACATGAAATAATGTGGTGCCACTGTGAAAACCTACCATCTCTATGTCTTGGTGTGTCTTTACCGTGGACGGCCGTTCAACATTTACCTCCAGACTTTTCACAAAAACCAAATACTTGGTTCTTTCTTGATAAAAACTCAACACTATTGTTTAAAAATGGACCATTAACTTAATTTCAAGGGTACCAGATTGGATTTTCTCTATAATTGTTGCATTTGGAGCTCCTCTTCGAGCTGAAAGAGGAAAATAAAGGACTGTTGTTTCTGTACGGTTCACATCTTCCAAGAAGCATGAAAGAATTATTCGGAGCTGTTGTGAAAACCTCACAATCTTCCACCTGGTCAAAAGGTATTTCTTGAGGCGTCTCTCTCATTGACGGCCACTCGCTGCTTTCTGCACTGTTTACCTTTCCTCAGCAGGAAGGAGGCAGTTGAGCGCGCGGCCTCCCGCTGCCGCCGGCATCGAATCGACCGGCGCTCGCGGTCCGGAGCGCTATCGCAGGTTCAATGGATCATAATGAAAAAGCAAAAAAAAAAATCAAACGGGGATTGTATTTACTGGAGCTCACGCAGGGCCTCCGTCTCATTGGCTTACGAGTGTGGAGTGCGATTGGGTGAAAGGCGCCCATATGCTGCCCCCCTCCTCAACCCATCACATGCTCTTTCTCCGCTCTCCACAAAACCACTTGTCCCCCTCCTCCCCCCCCTCGCCGCCGCCCCCTCCTCTCCCCCCTCGCACCTGCCGCTGTGAACAGCAGGATCCCAGTGTGTGATTCTGTTCATCCTTCGCTCGGCGCTCCATCCCTCCATCCCTTTCTTTCATGTGTGCTCTGCTGTCAAGACCAGCTGGATCAGGCCTGCCGGGGCGCTCACATGCAGCCTTACAGGCTCGGATAAACCACTGACGGCGAACCTGCAGAACCCGGTCTGGCCGCGGCCGCCTCTGACATTCCCGTCCAAATGATGGTGAAAAGGTCTGGCTGTGGATGTTTTGATGTGGATCGGCAGAAATGTTGCAGTTAGGGAAGAAATGAGGATTTAATGGGCCATTCCATGATGTTAAAGGAGAAGAGCGGAGTGTTTAAAAGCTTCTCAGTGTTTTGAAGTCCAGCTGGCTGCTGCGGGAAACTTAGAAAAAGTGAAAACATTTTGCTTTTGAGTTTTTTTTCAACACGTTTCATGGAAACGTAATGAAAATAGTGTCAGTTTACATGGAAACAGTAGGAATGTTGATAATGAGGTGGAGGTCCACCAATGAGGTTGGTCCACTAGTTGGTGCTGTTGTTCATTTTTGCAATGAAACCACACACACACGCTGCAGAGAATAACACACTCTAGACATTAACAATGGAGAACACAGACCAAGTTAGATTGTTATTATAGTGACTGTCAACTCTAAAATGGCCAGGACCAGGGGAATCTGGCCTGGAACCAGGACCAGGACCAGGGGAATCTGGCCTGGAACCAAGACCAGGACCAGGGGAATCTGGCCTGGAACCAAGACCAGGACCAGGGGAATCTGGCCTGGAACCAGGACCAGGACCAGGGGAATCTGGCCTGGAACCAGGACCAGGACCAGGGGAATCTGGACTGGAACCAAGACCAGGACCAGGGGAATCTGGCCTGGAACCAGGACCAGGACCAGGGGAATCTGGACTGGAACCAGCACCAGGACCAGGGGAATCTGGACTGGGAGTCATGACACTGGAGGAAATCTTTGTTCCTATCATCCATCTACTGAGCAGAACAACTCTTTACTACATGATCCGTGGTGCACATGCGAAGAAGCAGCGTTTCGCAGAAGTTCGGTTTTCCCCATTTTGATCAAAGCATTACCAAAAAAGCCATTTTCAGCACCTTTGTCATCTACAGAGACACCAAAAGTACATTGAAAGCTTCGTGGTTTCACATGAAAACATGTAAATGGAGCCCAAGATTAGAAATATGAACACAGACCTAGAGCTTCAGGACGACTGACATGAAGATCTCTTTATCACTGAACAGTATTAAAGGGTAACTCCGGTTTTTTTACACCTGGACCTTATTTATAGGTGTGTGCATGCTCATATACTCACTCAGACAAACATCGTGCAGCTCGGAGTCCTTCAGAAGTTATTTAGACCCAACCGATTTAGCGGGGGCCACGGCAATGGAGCTTCAGTGCGGGACATAATCTCTGCAAAATCACTCATTTCAGCTATATTTTTTCATCCATCGCCAGTGTTATAAAGTCAGCTCGTCTACCGTCTTCAGGTGGGTCAGCTAACCCACCTGAAGACGGTCGGACGGCGAGGGCCGGCCGGCGCATGGGTCCTTTTGCGGCCCTACCCGGAGCATGCATCTGCCGGGCGGCGGAGATCTGGGGCCTGCCACTGCGGAGAGAGCTCTAGAAGCAGCACGGCGAGTCGCCGCGCATCCTGCGGCCGGCGCGCAGCGCGCATCCGCTGGGCACTGGAGCTCCGCAGCGTCCCGGCGAGGACAGACATGCAGGAGCGGCCCAGCGGCCGCATGTGAGCAGTGCGTCTCAGCCGGCTTTGGGCGGAGGACCAGCTCCGTGGACCAGCTCCGTGGACCAGCTCCGTGGACCAGCTCCGGGCCGTTTTCCAACTTGGCCCCTGGAAGTCAGACGCCTGGGCGCCGTGACAGCCGAGGCCGACTCAAAGTGCCTCTCTGCTGGGGAGAGGAGCTCCGCAACTTTCCCATCCGAGCTAATTGTGGCTAAGTTAGCGAAAACTGTCAGCTCTGCCACTGCCAGCTGACCCACCTGAAGACGGTAGACGAGCTGACTTTATGAGAACACTGGCGATGGATGAAGAAATATAGCCGAAATGAGCGATTTCGCAGAGATTATGTCCCGCGCTGAAGCTCCCTTGTCGTGGCCCCCGCTACATCGGTTGGATCTAAATAACTTCTGAAGGACTCCGAGCTGCACCATGTTTGTCTGAGTGAGTATATGACGATGACATACCTATAGATAAGGTCCAGGTGTAAAAAAACCGGAGTTGCCCTTTAACATCAGCGTTGTGTAGTTTCTTCCTTTGCCCTAAAGAAACTAGCTGGCTGCTGTGGGTCAGCTGTGTGTCGCCCTTTCACCTCAGCCTCTCTCACATTCACACAAAAACACGAGCCGCTCCCCTCCAAACTCCAGACTTCATCCCAATTCCTCGCAAAGCATCCCCCAACACTCTTGATGTTTGATTTACATGAGCGGAGAAGAGGAGAAAAAACATCAAAGATGAACATTTCAACAATCAGCTATCACTCAATTAGCGCTCAACAATTCCTTCGTCTCATGCACTCCAGAAGAACGCGTGGAGGGCGTCGGAGAGGCGCGGCGAAGGCTTTGAAAAATCACACTTTCTTTCCTTTATCACTTCATCTCACAGAAAAACAATTTCTTCCTATTATCCTCACAGCGGGGGGCCCACTGTCCTGCAAAGGTGTACCGTAACGCTTTATAGGCAGAGAGGAGAGGAGGCTTTCATTCCCTGCACCCTGTACCCCGGATACATTAAACAGAATCAAAGACGACATTTACATACCGTTTGTGTTTCATGTTTGAGGAGTTGAGACAGAAACAGCGTTCATCCTGTGTGAAAGTAGGGATGTTTTGACTTTCTGAACTTCTGCGGGGAGGGAGGGATGATTGAAGGGTGGAGGGAGAAAAGAGACGAGCAGCGAAATTACTCTCAAAGTTTCCTCAATGCAATTTCCTTTTGTGGTCTTGTCACCACTTCTCCGCCTCCTCGTCCCGCTTTAGAGCGAACATGTCATGAATTAGTGACAAAACCCGTTGAGTGTGATTCCCTCCTCATGTCTGGCGCTTCGTAACGCACCTGACGCATCAGCAGTTATCTCCGGCTGACTAATTTATGAGATCATGTTAAATCAGCTCAGTCGATCGTGGAAATATCAGCGGCTGTTTTGTGTAACGGCTTGAAAGAGAAAGTTTGCAGATTGCTTTGACAGAAAAACAGCAACAGCAATCAGACGGGAGAAATGTTAGAGGAAATGAAATTTTGATAAGTAATAACAATAATAAAAGAAATCAGACGAGGAGACACAGACTCGCATTCAAACATGATCACCAATTTAACTTGACTGCCTGTTTTTTGATGGTGGGAGGAAACTCAAAAAAACTCAAAGGAACCTGGATTTTCCTGGAGCTGTAGCTTCTGCTTTGCAGTCTGGATGTAATGAAAATGGTCCAATGACCCGTAGTTTAGTTGATGGACCAGTTTGATGAAAGTCGATGATGAACAGGTTTCTTTGTCCAAGTAGTCTGTCTGTTGATTTGTTCCTGGTCTGTCTCTGTTCTGTTCCTGGTCTGTCCCTGGTCTGTTCCTGACCTGATTCATTTCTGTTTCTTCCCTTGTCCTGTGCTTTCTTCCTGCTGTCTAATCACCACCATGAAGTATCTCAATCATGTAACAACAGTTACACTAAATAAAGTAAATGAGCTGCCAGATAGAAGCATAAACGGCTCCTATACTCGTTATGTTGGTTTTAACTCCAGATTCAGTCCAGATTCTCACTCTTCCTCTCGTTTCAGAGGTGCTGTCATTTTTCTTGATGGTGTCGCCCTGTGTCTGGTTGTCTTTACACTCTCCTATGTGTATATAAGTTGTATATACACAAAGTGTTCATCTCTCTTATCCTGTCCAGGTTGTTCCATTGATCACTGAGTCCAGTTTGCAGACTACCAGCATTTTCTGAGGCGTCGTTTACATGATGAGGTTTTGAAGTGACAATGCAAAACTTTTGTTGCATTTTGGCTTCATTTACATGAAAACATCGCTTTGAGCCACAGAGTTTTTTTTAAATAGTTCTCACAGTTCCAAATCTATAAAACCTGAAAATAATTCCCGTTAATGGAGGGCTAACGGTCTTTGCTGAGGACTGCGGCCGCTCGTTGTACTGAATGTTTGTGATCCGTCTGCCTCGGCTTCACTTTCCAGGACCATTAACCTCCAGCGTGGCGTCTGTTCATGAAGCACCATCAAGGATTCATTATGATCAAATGCTCCTCGCAGCAGAGGGTGTCCGTGTTTCCTCATAAATCTCCACCCGTCTCCTGTGATATGCGCGCCCTTCATCCCCCGCTCCTCCCCCCGTGGCTTTGGTGTTACAGTAAAGGCCGTCATTTATGAGCTGGCGCTTCACATTCTCCATATGGAGCGCGCCGTTCTGCTTACATCTCCCCAGCTGTTTGGGGATGGACAATGAACATCAGACGGTGGCAGTTGAGCTGCCGGCAGGCCGGCGGTCATACCTGCTGCAGATACAGCAGAGAGGGTGGTGCCGCCATGTCTCTGCTCTCAACTCGCCCCCCGATGGATGAGGTGGTGGGACGGGGTCTGCTTTCTGCTCCCAACATGTGTTTCTGATGGTGTAAATGAGGAATTCATGCAGCCACGTCACATGGACGGACTTTCCAGGTTCAGAGGGTCCAAAGATCGCAGAGATAAAGAAGTACAGTAACTGCTGTGGAAGTCAATCATTGGCAACTTTAATAAAACACTGCTTGGTGATGGGATTTCCCTGTCAAATATATATACATAAAAACTATAATCCACGATATAATCCCAATCGCATGTACATTAAATTACATCATCTTTGAATAAACAGGTTTACAGTGTTTTCCTGACTGTCAGTCACACTCTTCAGTAGTTTGGCAGCTCGTATATAACAGTACATTCCGGTATGTCGCGGCTAACCGTGGCCGAAAAGCACGACGGAAAGAGATGAGGAAGAAATTCATAGAAGGTTCTGGAACAAGTGCTGCTGGATGTGTGTCGTGAAACAGAGCATGTACATGAATAAATGTGACTCGTGCAACACTGTGAATAATCATTTGGAAAACACGGTTCTGGTGTGCAGTTCTAAAAGTTCACCGACAGTCTGGAAATGGTGACGTCCCACCCCGAAACCCCGAAACCCCGAAACCCCATCTCTCCGAAACCTCTGTTAGCATTAGCATTAGTATTAGCATCAATAGCATTAGCATGTTGAAAACCTGTCGCCTCCAGAGGCTCTTTTACTGTTTCACTGGACTGATTAGCATTAGCCTGTATCAACACTAGCTGTAACTAGCATTAGCAACCACAGCTAAAAGTGAGTTTGTCTGCATGTTGGAGAATCAGCGTAATCACTGATGAAACACACCTCTGAAAGGAGCAGAACTCTAGCGGTTCATCAGAAGAAACTCCTCTGCTCTTCGGTGAGTGATTACCGCCAGTAGAAAGTGACGATGTTGACCTTGCAGGAGGTCACTTCATGTTGAAATTCAAGGCCTGCTGCATATTTTTAATGTAGGGACACAGTTCAGATAAACACACCAGCTCTGGATCAGCTGTAACCTCCACCCTCCCTCTCTTCAGTCATTTATCCACCTTCTCTCCATATTCTCTCCTCTACCGTCCAGTCCCTCACTGTTTTATTTAACCCCACCCCCCCCTCGGCTTTAATGAAGTCTGCTCTTGTGTAATCGGGCTGCGATCGGCCCTCTCACCTCCCCTCTCTGACTCAGGTGTGTTTTTCAACAGAGAGCCATTGTTCTGCGGATCCTCAGCTGAAGCCTGCCTGGCACAAGCACACACCTGCAGCCAACAATGATAGCTTTATTCACCTTACACACACACACACACACACACACACACACACACACACACACACACACACACACACCCTCCTGCAAACATCTGAATATGGAGGGTTTGAAATCGCCTGTCGTTATCTCCACTGGAGGAATGAAGGGAGAGAGAGGGGAGGGGGGAGGAGGAGGCACAGATTACAGAGCCAACTTGTTGTTTGCGGAGGGCGGGTGTCATATTTGATTACATCGGACAGAGGATCAGCTGGATGGGAGCACGGAGGAGGAGATTCTGCTCCTCCGGCGACGGGCAGTTGGAGCGCCGAGGCGCAGTCACACCGACTGAACTCCATCTGCATTCATGTGCTCGCAGGCAGCCCGCCTCCAAAATCAAAGGCAAACTCACAAAAGCAAGATTGGGGGATTTCCAATACACCTGCTGCACTTCCTGTTTAGGAAAACGGACAGATAATCCTCTTTTCCTGTGGCGCGCTGAAACCTGAAGTGGCCACATACCGACGGGAGGGAAAAAACTCAGAGCAGGAGCGACGATGACAAGAAGTGAGGAGGAAGGAGAAGGGAAAGAATGTGACCGAGATGACAGAGCCAGAAAAACAATCCAGGAGCAGAGACAAGCTCCGCTCTCTCTCTCTCTCTCCCTCTCTCTCTCTCTCTGCAGTGGTTGAGATGTCACCCAGACATCACCTGCTCACAGTGCGGCCCTGCAGGCAGGCTTTTCCAGGGCTCACCGCTCGTCTGAACGTTTTCCACTCGACCCGTACAGTAAATACGTCGACATGCAGACACCCCGCAGCCCCCGTCCGCCCAGGCCTCGGGTGGAGGCGCGGCTTTAAACGTTCGGCTGCTTTTAGAGTTTCGTACTCGAGCTTCAGGCAGAGATCTGAAGGTTTGGACGTCTCCACCAGCGTTTGGCTTCACTGGAACGTCTGAACAACTCGGAGCCACAGGTTTTTTTCAGGTCAATTCGTACAAACTCCAAAACATTGAATGAAAATCAGTGATTTTGTTGTGATAGTTAAAAAAAATATATTCAGGGAAATTTACTAAACAGAGAAAGTTAAAACAATGCTTGAAATACTGGAGAAAATGTGCTTAAAGATGATACAAACGTTGATTTTCCATTTCAATTTAAGATGAAAAATTACGAAACAATCCAACAATCGAATGAATGAAATATGAAATTTTTCTCATTAAAAGTGACATTTTTTTAAACGTACTTATTTGAAAATAATACATGTAAAAAAAAAAGAGAAAATTGATAAATATGAGCTCAATGGATAAATGTATTTAAAAATGGATAAACCCATAGCTAGATAATGAAGAGTGTGAATCGCTAAATGAATGCAGTTTAAAATTGGGTCATATGGGAATAAATAAATAAATGTTAGTATGTTTTATGTATTGGCTGCTTTTGCTGTAGATACATCGAATTTTTTTCAATATTTTAATTTTGTATTTCATGCTGAACTATCAGATAACCCCTACAGCAGCTGATTGAAAGAGCGACTGAACAATTGTTGGTTTACATGACAACAATTGATGCAACATAAAATGGTTGCTGTATTAAAACAAACAGTGTTTTCAGGATTTTGACACAAACTTAAACAAAAGTGCATTCCATATTTCACTGTGGTTTTCTAAATCTGAAATCAAAGTTTAATCTCTCGACTAATCTGTACAGATGATTTGGTTCAATGAGTTTGAACGTGGCTGCACGGCGCCTCACTGTGAAGTTTCCTCCCAGCTGAAAAACATGCTGCCGGGTTGATTCGTGGCTCTCCAGGCGTGAACATCACTGTGTTGTCGTCTGTCTCTCCGTGTTTGTCCTGTGATGGACTGGAGGCCTGTCCTCACCTGTCCAGGTGTGATCTGTCCTCACTCAGACTAATCTGGGACACACAGGAGGATAAACCAAGTTAGTGTCTCCATTAAAACACCTGCTTGTCAGTAAAGGTAACTGTAAGCTCCGCCCACAGGAAGTGGTGAAGACCAATGCTGTAATGGAAGAAAGGGACTTTAACTTTGATATAGAAATGTTCATTTTTCCATTGATATTGTAGGGTATCATGTAATATTCTTTTGAGAGCTTGTTCTTCTGTCATGTTCGACTTTGTTTTTTTAAATTAATTAGACTTTTCCATGGTGTCGGGCGAGTCCTCCTGTCTGAGGATCTGTTTGATAAGTTTTGTCTGGCTCAGTTAACTTCTCTGTTTGTATTTCTTTAACATATTAAGTTGAATTTTTCACCTCAAAACCTTAAATCCGTTACGTTCGCCTCCTCCTTTTCCCACTTGCTCGTTCCCTCACAACAATCGGCGGCTCAAAGAGGTTCAGGATCCTCCCAGAAAGCCGCCTCCACGTGAAGGCAGGCGTCGTAACTACAGTACACGGGAGCGTTCTGTTCAGCACGAGGGGATGGCGGCGGTTAAATTAGAAGATCTGCTTCATGCTTCAAACGAGGAGAAGTTCACAACCTCACATTTCCACTTCCAGGTCTTTGCCTGAACTCCAATTTGCGGCGGGAAGACTGTAAAGTTGTGAAGTATTTTGAGAATAATCTAAGTGGGTTATGTGCCTCTCTGACGTTGGATCGTTGGGGGTGGGGGGTGGGGGGGTACGACTGAAGGGGAGGGGGTGGGTGGTTGGGGTGGAGTGGGGGGGTATAGGGGGCCTTTTGTAATTTTACATGTGACAGGAGCGAAGCGAGGGATGGAAATAGAACAATGGAAGAAATGCTGAGCTTCTGAGGAGGCCCTCAAAGACTCCCAACTCTGAGGCTGATAAAAGCTCTTCTACTTCATATCCCAGCACCCCCTTTTCTGTCTCTCTCTCTCTCTCTCTCTCTCACACACACACACACACACACACACACACACACACCTCTCTGTGGAGAATATCTTCAAGCTCCGTGCGCGTGCGGCTGAGCGACAGATCGCCAGGGTGTGACAACCATGATGGTTTCAAGCTGAGGAGACGTCTTGAAGCGGCGCCACGGCGGTGTCACATCCCGATCGCGGCGCCATGAAAGCAGAGTAAACACGGCAAACATGCCAGGAAATCTTGGTCAGAACTTGGAGAGCGAGCGACACGACGGGAGGACAGGGGGTGTGTGGAGGGTCGGGTCGACGGCGTTGGCGGCTCTGAGGAGCAGTCAGAGGGCGGCGTGGGACTGTGTCGGGAAAATCTACAGTCAAACACAAAGTCATCCATAATTAGAGCCGAGGCTCTCTGAGACAAAGAAACTAAAGCTTCTCTTTACATAAATATTGCCAGCGGTCGGATTCATGCCGTCACAAAGCTATGTACAGTTAACGCTGTGCTCGGCAGAGGTGTCAGACAAACAGCTGATCCTTCACCACATCCAGCTGCAAGGTGGAGGCAATCCTGCAGAATTAGTTTACACCTTCCAGAGCCGTCCACTGTTTGAGTCCTGCACAGCAGATACAGTGGGTGGGCAAAGAAGTGTGCGTGGGATCTCGTGTGATTGGTCATAAATGTGAAGTGGGCGTGGTCAATATGGTCTGAAATAGAATAAACTGTAAAACACTGTTGTCAGTGAAGAGTTCCGTCTTTAAATCAAAAGATTTTTTTTTTTTCCCCAAAATCACATTTACAAACAAACCCAATGAAATGAAAGTCAATCAAAAATAAAACAAGATAGTTTTTTTCTGTGTAAAAACCAGAAAAATCAGTCAGAAAAATCAGCCTTGAAATTCAGCTGGGGTCATTAGACGGCGGCGGAGACGGGAGGAGGACGAGAGCATCACACCCGACATGGTGGACAGCTACGGGAAGAAAGTTAAACGTTGAGCTTTTTAAATAAGTAATAGATTAAAGAAGAAATTTCACAGTTTCCTCTTTGGATCACTGGAATGAAGCTGGAGATGACGCACAAGGAAGTATTTTGGTAATTCTTCAGACCTTTGGGTAATCAGTTACTCGACTCATAGTTTGAGTTTTGCCAGTGATCTCTGGTCTGGGACAGATTTTATTTGATCGGACTCCTCAAACTCTTTGAAGTAGTTGAATATATTCAATCTGTCAGCATCTTGCTTTTCTTATGTGGATCTTAGCCTGTTTAAGATCTTAGTTATATGGATCTTAAAGTTTGCATGTTCTCACTGTGGGATTTATCCATCATACGATTTAAAAAGATGCATCTGAGGGGAATGGGTTGTGAATGACTTGGGTCTGTGTCTGACCTGTGATGGGACGTTGATCTGTTCCGGGTCCACCAGCCTTCAGAAGCCCCAGCTGGTGCTCTTGGTCCTCGGTGCTCCGCTGTTGCTTCAGTCTGCACTTGTTTGTTGGTCTTTCCACGGCTGTTTTAGTCTGTTTCGAGCTCTATTGTTCAGCTGGGGCTTCAGATGTGCTCTGTGAGCTGAATGGACTCGACATGACGAATCTACAGAAACTCGTCCTTCACGCTCTCACCACTGAGCACAACAGGAAGTCATCCCTCCTTCATAACACCTCACACACTCTGTTAAGGCTGTTCATGGTTCATAGGAGAATCTTATTTATTGGCTTATGTTAATGAAACCTCTTTGCACGGAACACTTTGATTAGAAATCTATCCTGATTTCAGGACTCTGAGACCTCGAGCTGACCTGCGATGGCCAGCTACCTTTGCCATCGGTGGAAGAAGGTGAGCATCTCGTTCCACTGTGAGGGGGAAGTTGGCGAAGTCGTGCGACCTGAGAAGCAACAGGGTTTATTTCTTCTCTTTCCCCAACCGAAGGTTTCCAGACAACAAAAGACTCGACTGGCGCTCTCATTCAATCTGAGACGTCTGTGATAATGCGACTCGTTAGCCTGTTGTGTGTGTGTGTGTGTGTGTGTGTGTGTGTGTGCTGCCTCGGAGTGTGTTTAGTGTCTGCACTTCATGCCGTTGTTGAAGAACTTTTCTCTCTTCACATCTTCTTGGTTCCCCCTCATGTTTCTGAACCATGTTGAGAGAGGGAAGCTAATTAGAGTTGCGCAGCCTTGGAAGTTGAGGAGTAGGGGGGACAGTTAGCTGGCGGACTCATGGCGGCTCCCTGCGACATGATTGATTCGGACTGTCGCGGCGCTCAGCTGGGCGTCATCGCACGGCGACAAATAAAGGATTACATTGTCTCGCAGTAAAGTTGCCCCCCCCCCATTCCTGCCCCCCCTCCACCCGCCATTGTTCATCCGACATCAAAGCACAAAGGAGGAACATTAGCATTTTTAATCAGAGGCGAGGTTGGACGCAGCACAGGCGCCCAGCGCTGGATTGTTACTTTAATCTCCCAGCACCCCCCACCTTTTCTTCTCAAAACGATCTCACTCAAAACACACACACACACACACACACACACACACACACTTAGACAAACACACAATTACTCGTACGCGGGGTTACAGTGTGATGCTGTGGTGGAAAATTAACAAGACCCATCTGTAGTCAGACTTCAATTAGCACTTGAGAGTTTGCCCTCGTTTCACTGGACAAAAAGCCTGCTTTCTTTTTTTTCTTTTCCTCTTCGTCTTCTTCTCCAGCGCAGCGATGGAGGGCCACCAGAAGGGCCAGAACACAATCGTACCGCTCCGCCTCGTGTATGGACTCCTTTGGAACATGCAGATGGACAATTAGGGCTGCACTCCTGGTGAGAGGACAAAGATGATGCTAATTCCATTCATGAAGGGGTCTTCCGCTAATTACACACAGAGTTGCTCTCTCTGCTGAGTGAACAATTGCACAGCTGAGTGGTTAAGGTTAAAGGGAGCAGTGTTCATGTTTGGAATCAAACGAGATTAGCTCTGATTGGTGTGTCCCGTCCGCCCTCTCAGGAATAATTTACCTAATAAAGTACCTCAACTACCTCCTTCCCTTTTTTAGTGAGTCGGCCTAGAAGGGAACAAATGGAGGAAAAAGTCTTTAGATGTTCTCCCAAAAATCGACTTCTGATCATTAAAATAAGCACAAAGTGAAACATTTATTTTTAAATTGGAGCAAATGAAATGTCTCACTGTGTCTTTTGTTGGAGTTTGGCAATAACAAATGGTATGATCTCATTAGAAGGACATAAAATAAACGACTGAGGAAAAGGACAAATAGGAAAAGGTGTATTTAAGATAGCCTTCGTAAAAAATGCGCATCAACCCAGAACTGTGCTTTTAGGTGTAATTTCGAGCCTTTTACAACTTGACATATCATCCAGGTTATAGAGCATCTTCCTCCTCTAACTCAGGGGTCTGCAACCTTTATGACCCATAGAGCCATTTTTGTGACTTTACACCAAGTCCAGTTGTTCTGAAGTCGCAAAGTACATTTAAAATGAGGCAAATGCAGCTTATGAGGTTTCATATATAGTTTTGATGCACCTACACAAACTGTATCTTGTGATGCATTTATGAAGTTAGGGTTCAGAGTATTGAACATTTTATTAAATGTAACCTATTTCTGTACTTGATTTGAACAGGTTTGCTCCTATTTTCAAGTGTTTTTGTTGAGTGTTCTGACATGTGAGCTGTTTCAATCATTTTACCTCCTTTTAAGCAGTTTTGCATGCTTTTTTTCCAACCATATTTATGTTATTCTTTTAGAAATTCTTGTTTTTTTAAGACATTCTATCACTTTTATTCTCCATTTATTGTGGTTTTAGCTATTTTTCAAAATTTTACTTGTACCATTTTATTGAATCCCTTTTGAACTGAGGGTGACGAATCATTTTGAATAGTACTGTGGTGTGTCACTGTAATAATAATAAGATCACGAGCTTAACATGTTTGTGCTGAAAGTGCGGCAGATCTTGCAACCTCCTCTAGTGGACCGCAGTGGACCGTGTGGCCCAGCTCTGACCAGCATATTGTCGCTTTCCACCACCGATTCACTGTTTCTCCACTGATTTTCTGACACAGTGGCAAACTTTGTTTCAGCTGATCGAGATGCTTTTCACTATGCTGTGGAATTGTTTTACAAGTCTTCCTAATGTTACATTCAAGGACACTCTGACATCCCAGCATTGCTATTCTGCCGGTACAACCACTGCATTCATGAGCGATGTTGTCTCCAAATCAAAGTCAAACAATGAGTGAGCATAAGGTTCCTGAATGTCTACAAAGAATCTCATCTTTTACTACATTATACATGTTGTCAGTCGGCGGCTGACTCCTCCAAGGCACGCAGAGACAGAGAACAATATTTTTTAAATCAACTACAGCAAATGTGTCACACAGTAAAAATTCATGAAAATAGTTTGGAGAAAAAGAAGTGTGATGGAAGAATATCCAGGTCAGAGGAGAAAATGAAGGTTCACAAACATTTGTTTCTTAAGAGTGAAGAAATTCTGACAGTAGAGAATCTAACGATTCATTCAGAGCAGTTTCCCTTCTGTTTTAACAACTAAATAATCATTTTTAACAAACTGAACAACATGAAAATCATTTGAAATGTCAGTGAATTACAGATATCCTTCCTCAACAGAAGTGAATGACCTGAAGACAAAGCAGGTCCTCATCCAATATGGTGGATGGGTGGCAGTCAGTCAGTTGTCCATCCAACCAAATCCCAAAATCTGGGTCTACTTGTATGTATATGTATCTGTCTGTGGGAATAAACCAACGGAAGAAGCTGAGAAACATGAGTTTTCATGAGAAACTGAGCTTTCAGTTTAATTAAACTGGGATGAAAGTAGGTCAAAGCACTACTGAGTGCAAAATATGAACAAAGAATTTACATTTCACTCATGATCTTCCAGTGTGTCACCTCAATGCTAAACATGTATAGTCCTCCAGTTGTGTTCCTCCACAGTTTTGGAAGTTTTCGGAGATTCTCACTCAAACACATCAGAACTTTCATCTGAAGGAGTGTTTTTGTCAAGCTCTGCTGGAAGCTTGAAAACATGCTCCTCATTGTGCGTGAAGCCTCTCAGATTCTTGTCTTGACAGGCTGTTGGACAAGATCGTCCCGCGATGACCTTCGTGCCGTTCAAGCTGTACGACTTCCAAATGAACATCTGTCTGTCTTCTGTACCCGCCTCATCCAAAACAGAGCAGCAGAGGGCTGGAGTCTGTCCCAGCTGGCACAGGACGAGCACCATGGGACACCCGGGAAGGGTTGCCAGTCCCAAACGGAGCCAACTGTTCAGGTGTTGCTTCTGAGGGTTTTCAGCTGTTTTAATGGTTGAGAAACAGAAGCAATCACAGACACGAACGCTTCAGGTCAGTCGGGGTTTGAATGAGAAAGAAGGTTGGAATTTAACGCAGAGGTGTGCAACGTGAAATTTCAGCATCGAAATAGCTTTTCGTTAGAAATTTAGATTCTTCTTAGTTATTAGACTTATTGACAAGGAGCTTGAACAAAAAGATTTGTGTACTGAACATGTGATGTTGTGTTCAACCGGGACGATCCGGCGTCAGTGGGAGTGTGAAGGACAACAGATGCAGACTCAGCATTAAAACAAAAGGAAATGTTTCATGATAGAGAAAGTTTGAAACTAAAACTTCGTTTCACGAAAACAAAGGAGTCCAAACTGACTGAAAGTGCCGGGGACTGAAGCATGAGGCCGACAGATGAACACAGCAGGCACAGTCAGACACAGCTGGCAACAATCAGGAGGAATCCGGGAGGAGCAAGCCAATCAGAACTGAACATGAAACCCGACATGGACTCAGACCAGGAGCCTTAGCCCCATTTCCACGGCGACGTTTCAAGTGACAGCTCATCATTTTCACGCCAGCGATTCAGAGAAGTTTTATGTTTGCGTGGCAACATTCGAAAACAATGGAAACACTGAAAACGATGTCATTTCCTGGTTGGGCCACTAGTGGGTACTGTTTGTCCATATCCGTTTACACCCACTGTTTAATGTCCAAAGTGTGTATTGTTATCCCCAAGGATAACATGCAGACATCACAGACCAGGCAGGTTTGAACCTGGAACACGTCGGGAGGCGACAGGACAAACCACTGCACCACCACGCTGTCTTTTCATGAACATATGATTGTGCTTAGGCTCGTCGTGACATTTCCAAGACAGGGAAGAACTGAAACTCCCAAAACAGTCAAAGCGAAGGAGCTTAGCGGGGCAGCTGGAAGAAAAAGGCCTAATCTGCATGATCATCACTCCGGCACGCGCTGGTGATCAAATACAGAAGGGGCTAAATAATAGATCACAATGGGGCTGTCACTGTCTTTTGTTTTGATGTGTGCACTGTGATGAGGCAGGGAATGTGCCTCGCAGTTTAACTTACACACTGCTCATCTACAGTAGTGCGGCACATTCACCCCATCACCCGCCGCCGCCGCCGCCGCACATGACTCGATTTGGGAAGAGGAAGGAGCGGGATGAAGAGAAAGAGCTGTCACACACCGACGGAGCCGGAGATGATGGGATCCGCGCTAAAATTAGAGCGTGGAAGCGTTTTTCTGGAGAGATCCTGAATGAAAGTGAGCGAGCCGAGGTAAAGGTTGTCTCACCCCGCCGCAACTGGTACGACGACTTTGAAACGGCGACTGTGATGTGCGCCGAAATGAAAGAGACAAAAATACAGGAGGGAGCAAACGGGTGCTGATTACAATGATGAGGAAGAAAGAGGAGAGGAGGGGAGGGGGGGGAAACAAACTCCAGTCATCATCGCTAATCGTGTTATCACACTTTGATGTGTCAGTGGCGTACACAATGTACTTCTATCATTTATGACTTTTAGCGAACACATGATGGCAGAGGATTACATTCGTCAGTCGGGGGGGGGGGGGGGGTTGAAAGGGATATGCTAATTTAGCCAAGGAGCAAAAGAACAACATCAAATATGTACCAGTGAATAGCCAGGAGACTTTCAAGTCTTAATATCCTTCAGAAGTGCTTTATCTTCACACCACAACCTGCATTTACAGCACAAACAGGAAAAGAGCCCGTCGTGGCTTCAAAGCGCCGCTGGTCCAGCAGTTTAATTTCCAGATCAGGCTTAATAAAGGTTATCAGCCGGACCACTAATGAAACAAAGGCGAGTGCACGTATGCAAACGGTGTTAGCATGTTTCGCATCGCCCCCTCTTTCTCTTCTCCTTTTCCTCGCTCCTTCTTTCATGGTAGACGTTTGATTTTTTTTTTTTTTTTTTTTTTTTTTTGCCAGCGTTTTAAGTTCCGCATCAAAGTGACTGGAAACAATACGCGACCCGTCTGACTCCGACTCTCTTCTCGCTCTCCCGCAGTCAGCGTTTGGAATCATAGCAGGGTGGTGCTTGTTTGATAGCTTGATAGTCATTTGTTTTGATCTGCGACTCCTTTGTCTCTGTTTGGGTCTGAAACAATAAGAGATTAGAACCCGAGACTGAGGGTGTGAGCACGGAGAAGGAACAAATGCTCTCTTTGTTGTTTTCCTTTCAAGTTTGCTCCTTTTTCACCACAAATCTCCCAAATCTTTTCTTCGCCTGCGAGTGACTGGCTGTGCTCTTAAAGCCCCCCCAAACAGCCTCTCTCAGAGGGTTGTTACCAGCCCGGCCGTGATCATCTGGAGCTGTTGCATACGCGGAAAATTAAAGGCTAACTTTCTAGCACACAGTGACAACAGGCGGAATGGGTTCCTGCGGTTCAGTGATGGCATCCCAATTATGAAACCATGAAGACAGAGATGGGACGCATGATGTGAGCGTCACAGCCAGAGGAGTGGTAATCGAACGGGGACCATATTAAAGATCTTTTTCTTCGTCTTCGCCATCCAACATCAAGGCAGGAGACAAAGAAAGACAGGAGAAGAGAAAGTGCAGTCTACCAGCGGAGGCCTCGACTGAAGATGAAAGCTTTCTAGGAATCAAAGAAGCCCCATCACTCATTATACCTTGGTGGGACGCTTCAATCCACACTCCCCACCGTCACGGCTGCGGATGCCACACTGAAGGTGGACGAAGAGACTCCAGGTGAAGGTCGCGACTTACCGCCATCCTTCAAACACAAGGACGTCTCCAACATTATCCATTCACAGGTTAAAATACCGAAACTTCAAACTCACGGGAAAAGGAAGTGGCCAAGTGGGGACAAAGATGTCTAAAAATATCCAAAAATGACTGAAAATTCTTGTTCAATAGACTAAATGTATCTTTTAATCATAGTTGAAGCCGTTTGTGAGACAAACATACCACAATCACTCAAACAAACCATGTTGATTTCATCCTTTTACGGCTTACTTCCAAGAAATCAGAACTCATAGGTATGTTAAAGGGATAAATTTGAATTCTTATGTCTTAAATATCTGAATGTAACTGAAAATCCTCAGATAGGCCAAAACGTCATAACTAGTGAAGCACTGATACCGAAGTATCAGTATTTACAGTGCATTCCTGATTATAACCAGTATTGTCTATATCCTATACTGCAGCTGAAGACAGTCCTGACACATCTGATCATGAGCTGAAGAAAGGCCTGTGCTGTGCCATCTGGTTCAGGGATGCTAAAGTCCCGCAAGTTGGAAGGTGGACCCAGGATTTGGTAATCCACGACCCTGAAGCCGGCGCACTGTTTCTCATTCTTTTGTTCGGCACTGACCGGTGGAGACCAGGCTGCACTTTGAGATGCTCTAATCCGGTTATCAAGCCATCACCATTTGATACGCCGCTTCAAACACAACTCGTGTGCAAGAAAAGCTACTATTCCATCATGTAATGCCAACAACAAAACATCGGACTGATGCCAAGATTCCAGATTCTCTCTGCAACTGAGTAAAATAATCCCAGTGCTTTTCAGGTAAAACACCTCATTATGAGTCCTGGAAGTTCCGAGATTTCTGTCCTATAAATTGTACATAACTATTAACTGTGTCTGTAAAAAAAAAAAAAAAAAAGAAAAAAAAAAAGCGTCATTAAGATTAAAAACAGACTGTATATATGCCTTGGCTTCCAGGTTTAGCACGATAACAGCTAGACGATAACTCCGTCTATGACATCTAGTGGTCATAGACGGTGTTTACTGATTTATCTTGATATAACAGTTTCTTATAATTATAGGCTGGATGATCAACCAAACAATTAAATACATTTTGAGTTATATTTGATAAAATGCTGTAGTTGTTCATGATAGAGTCCCGATGTCAAAATGACGGCATCTGTTTAGATTTTTATAATGAGACAGAAGAACCTGAGATATGCTACATCCACAAACACAACACTTTACGAGCTGTTTAAAGCAAAAAATGAACTCCAGCATCCCCCCTATCTCAAGCTGGGTGAAGTGATGCAGAGGATGGATTTCCTGTCAGACTCAATACAGATATTGCTATATCAATTAAACTGAACTTATTGAAATGAATCATCAACAGTTCGATTCATAAGACAACATTATTACTCCTGTTAAAAAAGAAAACACTCTATACTGTAGCGGAGCCAGAGTGGGGGCAAGGGGGCAGTTGCCACAGGGCCCACAAGGTCATAGGGCGCTGTTTCATGTGATGTGTTCACATTTACTGGTAAATAAATGATTATAATAAAATGTGCAGCGTGTTCGAGAATTCACACGCATATGATTGTGGGCTCCAATTTGCCAATTCTTACATTACGACTGTCCATGAATGCATCAGAGCTGTAAGCCAGCGCTGATTGGCTGTGCAGCATGAACCAGTTTTTTCTTTTGCACTTGATGTGAGGGAAGTTAAAACAGTATGCTAAACACTATGCTAGCCGCTAGCAGTACTACCCAAAACCTAACATCGGAGTCACTGGTGAGTCAGTGAAACCTTCAAAAATATTATCTTTATCAGAATGCTGTGGTCTTAAACATCTATTTGAATGTGCCTTGTGTTGCTCTCAACTATAAGAGACCGCCGAGTCTATTTTTTTTTTAATATGCGTGAATTCCAAAATATATAGATAGCTGTGTCTATATCTATCTGAATAGATTGTGTAATTTTAGACCAGCTGTGTTCATTTTATATTTAAGCTGTATCAAAGATGGTACAGATGTAGCCAGTGAGTTTTTAATCTGAGTTTTCAGCACCATGGACAGCGGATGTGTGTGTGTGGTGTGTGTGGTGTGTGTGTGTGTGTGTGTGTGTGTGTGTGTGTGTGTGTGTGTGTGTGTGTGTGCATATGTGTATTTGTTCTTTAGAACAAGTTTGTGAATTTTTTTGTGACTTTATTCTGCTTTCTGAGGCATATAGGTTTGCTTGGCTCAATAAAAGTGAGCATTAGTGTGTTGTTTGATGGTAGCATGAGGGATTGTTTGAATGGTAAAATTACTGTCATAAGGGCCCGTCGAGAATGCTCCGCCTCCTCTGTACTGAGACCCACGCTCCGCCTCTGGCTATATATAATATGTTAATATGATGATATGGAGATCATCAGTAATGGTTTATGTTTGACACGCCCCCAAGTGGAAGTAATGTGTAGTGAGCATGATCAAATGTTGTTTGATGCATACTTAGATCATAACTGAGCCACCAGTAATTTTGAAAACTTTTGTTGCATTTTGGGCATCTGTTTACACAATAACGGTGACCAAAGTCACTGAAAACACTACTTGTTGAAAACACTGTCACTGTGTAGATGGGCAAACACAAGACTTTTTGTAAATCTGGTCTCGAGACTCCTGGTCCTGGTCCCAGTGCTGATTCTCTGGACTTGGTAGTTTCAGAGTTGACAGTCACTGTAGTAACAATCTAACTTGGTGTTCTGTCCATATGAATGTCTGTGTTCTCCCATTGTTTCCGTGGAAAATGCCATTTTCAGAACATTGCCTTGTAAACGTGAACCGATGAGTTTTCTCTTGCAACCTTGCGGTGGACGCACGGCCTTCATGTGTCAGCATATCAATGTCTGATCATGATATTGAGTCGGCAGACAGCATGGGCCAGAGCAGCGAGGCTGGATCTGCTGCCTCCTCTCAGATAAATGGACGAAGAGCGATCAGGTCGTCCAAAAGGGGGGTCAGCTCATTTAACGAGCAGCGTCTGATGAGGATGTGACTCCACATTGTGAGGCTCATCCCGGACACTCAACCCCCCTCCCCTCCCCCCACCCCCACCCATGTCCTCCCCCTCCACCCCCAGCAGCTCCACCACGTCCCCTCCCATCCCTCTGTTGTTTCGTTTTATCTCTGTGAAAAATAATGAAAGCAAGCACTTGCAACCGTGGCTCCATTGATGTTCGAATACACAACCAGCAGATTCAAAAACACATTCTGGGATCAAAGTGAAAGAGGGGAGGAGGGAGCGGAGGGAGGGGGTCTTCTTCTTTCCGATGAAATTAGGAGCTCAGAGGAGTCTGGGGTGCAGAGCTCATTTGCTAAGACTGTGAGGCAAATAGTCGTTAAAGAATGGCCTATAAGTAGGCATTAAATGGAAATGCCTGCGATTCCTGTGGATTAGCATAAGAACCTTTTCTTGCCAGGCCAGCTAATAATATTCATTTAAAATAAATACACGGGAAACGAATCTGTTTGAAAAGCGGGCCGATTGCACATATTTACTGAAGGGGCCGTCGAAATGAAAGAATGGAGATCCGCCGAGCGCTCGGAGGGATGTGGACTCGCGGATCCTCATTTCTTTGAAGTTCCAGAGTCTGGAAAATTAAAGTCTTTACAAAAAATTAGAGGAGGAGAAAGGTTTTATGATTCAGTCGGCTCGCCGGGGAACACAAGGCTGAAGATGTCAAGCACTCGCCGCTCCGTCCGACGGATTTATTCATGGTGTCTGTCGTGATGGCGGCGCTCGGCCGACGCCAACCTTTGATCCGTCACCTTCGGCGTCTCTCCGGCATCGGGCCGCACTGTCCAGCTCTGATTCAGCACGATTCGACGCTAACAAGAGATGAGAAACTTTTGTTTTGTTAGCAAAGTCTCAAACCTCCGACATGAAAAAGTGAGCCGTCAGTAGTCCAAACACATCGGGCCTCTGTTGCTCATAGGCTCTTTGAAGCTGCTGAGTTCGGAGGCCGAGCCAATTAAAATGACCCCCCTACCCCCCGAAAAACAAACACGCCCGCTTCCACCGGGCCCTGTGTCAGCAAATGTGTCAATGTGTGTCCTGTGAGCGGCGGCGTCTAATGATGCCGGCCCATCGCGACGGCCCAGCCAGACGCTGACAGCCGAGCGCTAAAGTGGACGAACTCCAGCCGCTTCGCCGGCCGCCGCCGAGTTCAAAGGCGGCCATCTTTTCTCCCGGCCTAACAAGAAAAGAAAGAGGCCGGTGCGGAGCGAGAGAGCGAGGATGACCTCGAGGTTACACGTCAAACCCGAACCCCCGCGACTGGTGAGCACACACACACACACACACACACACACACACACACACACACACACACACACACACACACACACGGGTCAGTGCAGCCAGGTAAAGGCCCTCCTCTCCGTATTATATTAGCCCACTTTCTTAAAGTCGAAGGCTTTGAAGTGACACCAAAGTCTGCTGGAGTATCTCTCATCTTATGTCCTTTTTTCTAAAACACTGCAGTGTCGACATTTCAAGCATCTTTCAGCGTTTAATGTTGAGTCTTTGATTTTTTTTTTTTTAAGACACTAATTTTAACATCTTCAAGGGGGAAGTGAAGTCTCTGCATTTGGGTGCTTTTGTCTGCTGTCTTCTGCCCTTTTCTCTCCCTTTATGATATGAAAAAGATCTTAAAAGGAGAACTTGTTAAAAGGCGGATCTCCATCAAAAGTAATGCAGAATGTGCTTTTCGGTGACATTTTTGCTACTTGGCCATTTTAACATGATGCCTGTCATCCCTGGGCTACTTTCTGTGCTCTCACACAGATTTCCTTTTAACAAAGTACACAGGATTTTTCTTTTTTTTTCAAGAGGCAAACAAACTCAGATTGGGAAACCTTTTGATATATTATCATACAAAGTTGAACAGCAACCAACAGCAGACACAGACCGTATAAAAAAAACTGGATTGCGCTGTGAATTTTTTTGGTGTTGGAGCTTCGAGGCATCTGGAGCACGTTTGGTGGAGAAATCATCTCAATATCTGAGGAAAATATTCAAAGACACTGAATAATGCAGATTCCATCACTTTGTGCGATCGCTGTGTGGAAGCTGGATGCAGAGATGATAAATAGAGGTCTGCGGTATTTAAAGAAGCATGTGTTCTCTCCACGCTGCCTGTGCAACATGTTTTTATTTTCCTCTATATGAGCAGTACAAGAGGATTGCTCCTGACTCCGTGGTGAAGTTGGGTTTAAATACAATACACGGTTTATTTTGGATGTGTTGTGAAGGAAAATATGCACACAGGACAAACCTGTGTCGCAGAATATGAAGGAGAGATATAAGAATCTGACTGGAAATACGTAGGGACACAAAGATAAGGGAAAAAAACTGATTGAAAACTGTCCAGAATAACATTAATATGATGGTAAATGGTTGCATGTTATCTCAGCTTTTCCGAATTTCAAACTTCACTTTTTCCTTCGGTTTTCTAGTACTGAAAACAAAAAAATGCCGTTTTTGCTTGAGCAACAGACCTGCTGAAGCTACTGAAGCTCAAATTTATGGCCATACTTAATTCATTTATTAACATTTGAATTTAACATAAAAAAAGGTTACTTTACTAGTTACCGGTCATATTGATGTCAGTGGGAGGAAGATGCTCTGTAATCTGCATATGTTCCATCAGTTTGATTTCAGATTAGACCTTGGAGAAGTTTCCCAGCATACAGTTTGTTCTGTGTTCTGTCCATCTCTCTGAAACGTCTGGCTGTGAGGACTCCTCGGCCCTCAGTAACAGGTAGGGCTGTAATGTCCGTCTTGTCCCCTCCTCGCTCTGCTCCTCCTCTCTCTGGTCCTCTTGCTGGCTCTTTTCCAGCCGAGGATACCAGTTTGTATCTCTGTATGGAATCATCAAACAAAAGTGAGCTTCACATCACATCAGATAAAGGAGGCATGCCCGGGCACTTCTAACGGCCTCCCAAAGACGCCTGTTTCAAGTCCTCACAAGAAAGCTGCCTCTCACTGAAGTTCAAATGGATTGCTCTTGGGCACAAGCTTTCCAGGGGAGGGTGGGAGGAAGAGGGTGAGGGAGGAGGAGGAGGGTGAGGGAGGGAGGGAGGGAAGCCTGCTCACCTCTGTACCAAACTCACACACATCCTACCAGGCAGCTCCGTGAGGGGGGAAGAATTTAAAAGTGCAGCTCATGGGCAAAGCAACCGATCCCTTCTTTTCTTTCTCTCAAGTAGCCCGGCCGACCCCCTCCCCGCCCCCTCCCCCCATCGCCGCCGTTTCATCCCCTTTTATCACCCAGCCGCCCCACGCCGCCCCCATCCCCTTCAGCCGCTACTGCAGTGTCAACAAAATTGAGTCTGGAAACGTGCGATGGAAATCGGCTCCGCTCCACCAGATCCTTCGTGGAAGGAGGAAAAAAAAAAAAGGCGACAGAGATCCGGCTCATCTGCAGTGGAACCAAACTAATAGTGTCCTCATTGGTGCCTCGTTATCTGGAGTACACCCCTGCTGAATGGGCTTTTGCCACGAGGACCCGCCATTGAATAAAGACAATTAAACTACAAAGAGCTCGATTACAACTCTGCCACTTTGATGAGGGAACAATAATTCCACCAATACCGATCCTTATGAGTTCCTCGGGTTAAACATTTGGGGAAAACAGTGCTAAGCTGTATCAAATTAAGTCCGAAGGGGAGGAAGTTCATTTTAATAGCTTGGAACTCCAAATCTCCCACTAAATATCTTTTCCCATGAGTCTTTGCCTGCTGCGCCCCTCCTCTCTCCCTACAGTGAGGCCTAATTTTCCTGTTTTCCGCGAGAAGATTTCACGGTTCACAAGATCAAAAGCTTGCATAAGCTGCGTGTTTGTTTACATCAGCCTACACTCGGGCAAATAAAGCCACGGCCAACATCTCTTCTTCTCGCTCTCCTGTTCGCCGTCACTCATGACCTCCCACCTCCGCTCGCCGCACACGCTCAGATCCACGTTCTGCCGATCAGATCAGACAAGGTGAAGAGTTTTTTTTTTTTTTCTCAGCGTTTCTCAAATCTGTGGCGCCGCTCCAAACAGAGCGCCGCAGACGGTAATGCTAAACGTCTGAAAACGCTGAATCCTTCCGCCGACGGCTGGCTCTCTGTCTCCAAATGAGCTCCTCTGACATTTCAGATGGAAGTGTGACAAGAGGACAGACACAGCCACCGAATCAACACATGAATAAGTAATGTGTTTGTCCCATTTCGATGAACCGCGGGCCGTCCCTCCTCAAACACGTCTGTGACTCATTCGCTGCTGAATTGTTTCCAATCAAGGCGTCTCTTTGATGTTGGACGTAGTTTCCACTCGCCTTTAGACTCCTATTGTTTGCTGCAGTCGTCTTCCTCTGACTGGACTCTGCTACACAATAGAAATCAAACATCTTGAACGAGCCTGTTGATCATTACATGTTGCAACGATACAGTTTTGTGTTCAAGTCAATACAAGCTATTTTTCTTGTACGCTGGGTGGAAGCTGTCCTGGTTGACTCAAGATCAACAGCTGCCAGAATAATGCAAACGTATATCATGTAAAAGGAAAAAAAAATGATGGAGACTGCAGATATTGTTATCGCCCGCATAAGACATTTGACAAATATGTGATTTCCTTGTGGAACGAACCCAGTTTCATTTATCTAAGTTTTTAAATTTTTTTTTTTTTTTTTGGTTAAAAGCAAATTTGGGCCAGTTGTATGAGCGCCAGTTTTTATTTTCTCTGTGTTTTATGAAGAGACTGTCTCCTGCTGTTTATTTGGCAACATGAATTAATTGCTGGCGTAATTCCACTCCTCTTGACCACAATGTGTTTGGAGCACAGTGAAGATTAGTGAAGGCCACGATGTGTGACTTTTTTTTTCATTCATGAACTCAGATGGAGAGTTCAGAGCTGCTGTCTCTCTCACTGTTCTATAATGTTGTAAATTAAAACACTTATTTGAGAAAAGGTTTTATGTTTGCAGAGACTTGTTTTGAAAACCCTGATCATTCTCACAGCAACGGTGCTTCATTATGAGGCTAATTACTTTAAAGCAACAAAGCATCAATATGATGCAAGTAAGTAAGTCAGAGATGTGACCCCATGAAGCGGGTTAATGTGACGACGGCTGTAAACATGAATGGAAAAGTCATTCTGTTTTCTCCACATTTTCGTAAAAGAAAAAAAAAAGCCTCTCACTGAACTGTTGTGTCCAACGTGTTTCCTTCCATTTATTCCAAAGTTTCCAATAACGTCAACAAAACTGACAATAAAGCTCATCTTTGACATTAACTTTGACGCGTCTAATCAAAACATGACAGAAGTGATCCAGTCATTACACTGAAGGGGAATTTCGTGAATCTTCAAGAGCTTTTTATTTCTGACATCTCCTGACATGCAAATATCTTCATCTGTTATCAATCATGGTGAATCTTTTTCCAAACTCATCCTCCAACAACTGTGTGTTCAGCTCCGCCAGATGCCCAAACCAAATAATCAATCAACCGAAAGCTCCAGCGGGATAAACAGCGCTCAGATTGTGGCGGCGTTCGGTTTCACAAGTGATTGATTGTGTTGTAGATAATTTTGAGGCTGCAAGCAAGTTGTTTGCTTTCATTTGTGAGAAGTGTCAAGATGTGGAAAATGATCTCATGCTACCAAGCTGCTGGAAATGCTCTCGTAAATGTTAAAACTGTGTAAAACCTGAAGTGTGAACTGATAGTGTTATTTTTTTCTAAATCAATATAAGCTCATGAGGACCAGTTTGGAATATTAATTAGACACAACTAGCACAAAGCTTCAACAAGTGAAGCTCAACCTACATGACACTGTTTTCAGGTGGAAATGGGGAACTGTTGATAAGTTTTGGATCTTTGGATGCACTATGGCAGAGTGTCGAGTCTCTGAAAAATGGCTTCCAGAGATTCTGTTTCAGTGTAGCTTTTCTGAAACACAGCGTACCTTAAAACAGCACTGGGTGACTGAAGTGTTTGTGCTGCTCACACTTTGACGTAACAGTGAACATCATCTGCATACATGGAGGCATATTTCCTCCATGCACCAAATACTGACTCTGCCTTGACAAAGAAGAATGACAGTTTAAATGATTTAATATTTACTTTAAGAATATCTGGTTTCAATGTGTACAGTGATTGTTACCAAAAAACAAAAACAAAGAAAAAACGCATTTTCCAGTAATCCTCAATAAAAGAACATTTCAGCTGTTGTCTTTATAGTGAAATTCATACTTGAACCAGATTTAGTCGTTGGTATTAGTGGTGTTACTGTCTCCCACACTGGCATTTTCATTTCACACAACACAGTGCTGGAGGTCTCGATATCTTGATGATCAACACTTTCTGCCGCCCGGGTCCAAAAACACTCCG
The DNA here is from genome assembly GCF_902148845.1 of Salarias fasciatus. Lineage (NCBI taxonomy): Eukaryota > Metazoa > Chordata > Actinopteri > Blenniiformes > Blenniidae > Salarias > Salarias fasciatus. Next base: position 40,404,792 of record NC_043750.1, on the reverse strand, counting down.
CTGGAGGAGCTCCACTTCATCTAAAGCCGAAATGAAAAGTTTCTCCCACATTCAAACCATCTGCGGTCGTATTAGTCCCTGAAAATCAGAAACAAATGGTTCCACATGACTGAATTCTGCTTTGATGTTTGATCGCTGCACAGTGAGAAATCAATGGATGGATCAATTCCAAGAGGCAATAATACAAAACAGCCACAGAGTTGCAGAGAGGTTACATGTCAACATGGCGGTATGGTTAGTTTGATATTCGCTGATTTGCTGCAGATGAAGTACAGCAGTTAGAGAGAGAAATGATGAACCTGTTCCATCACTCACCTCCACCTGGATCCACTTCAGATGTACCTGAGCGTCGCAGTCTGGTACAGAGACAATCACACCTTTATCTCACACCGTCTGAGGAAAGACAGTCGTCACACACTGTGGATGTGAAATCTGGATCCGTATGGATTACAGGCCGACGGTGTTCAGATGAGAGAGGAGTGTCAGCGAGCCGGTTCAGTCTGCAGGTCAGTGGGATTCCTGGGTAGAATGTAACCAGCCGGCTGGGATCGGCTCGGCCCCTCGTGGCCCTCAGTCCACCGGGTCCGACTCCACGGTGCAGAAACAATGGAGCTCCACTCATTCTGGATCTCGTAAAGACTGATTCAGGGTAAAACTGGTGCCAGCTGCTCAGGCTCTGAACCTCTGCTTCCAGAAACACTGAGGGACACAAGAACTGCTCAACAGATCAATATATTCATGATCAAGCAAATTAGATTGGTCTCATTCAGGGGTGCAAACCTTTAATAGTTCTGATTTCAACAGGAGGTAAAACCTTCTGTTTCACTTGGAGCTTTTTCCTGATGCTGCGTCACGTATGGATGAGAACCGACTGTCATGGCTGCCTCACCTCAGGATCTCATGTTTTATGCCCAAAATGACATGAACAACACATCGCATGTTGAAACGGAGGCATTTTACTATTCCTTTTGGAAAGCATGAGCCCATTTTGACACTTTTCCAAAAAGCTGGGACAGCTCACCATCGAGCAGCATCGTCTCCTCCTTTAACGGCTTTCTGTGAACATGAGGCGTGAGGAGGCCAGCTGCAGGAGACGCCACAGGAATGACCGATCCTGAGCTCTCGCACTCATTCCATTCTCCTCTCGTTCAGATTTAACCTTTTTTTTCAGATTGGGGTTCAAGACGGCGTTCAAGCCTATTTGAGGGGAAGGAGCCAGTTAAAATGACTTCCTGTGGCCACCCCGATGAAAAGACAGCAGTCCGACAGACTCTAGGTTCCATTACGTATACGCTGAATGAAGGTACATACCTGATTACAGGCAGCAGCCTCCTCCCGGGGAGGAGTCAGAATGAGGAGGAGAACGTATTTCCCTCCGCTGGCTGCAGGAAACAAACAGTCCGGGCCTGAATTCAATTCGACAAACAAGAACCAGATGCCGTTCTTTCTTCTCTCCCGTCATCCTCTTCCACCTCCCTCTTTTCCATGAGAAACATGTAAATACGAAGACTCAGAAGCACATGTGGTTAGTCATAAAGCTGGAAATGCCCCCTTCACCCCACCAGCGCCCCCCCGCCCAGCTCTCTTTCCGCCCCCAGCCTCGACCTCCTCACCCAAGAAACAAACCCGCAAGAAAGGGGGAGGAAAAAGGGAAGGAACAGGAAAACAACAACAACAAAAAAGAAAGAAAGAAAGAAAAAAAAAACAGGAACAAAGAATGTTGGAGGGATCACAGCGTTGGGAAACAGGCTTAATTGCCTGTGTGTGAAAAGCAAAAGAGAGGAGGGACAAGCTGGCGACAGGGGGGAGAAAAAAGACAGACGGAGCTGTTTCCTCACTGTGGTGGGCTCTGGTTGTTCCAGAAGGGCCCGGCCGTGAGGGGCACGAGGGATTAAAAAAAAAAAAGAGAGAAAAATGTACGGGCATCCAGTCTGATTGGAGGAAGGACAGAACTTTCCAGCTCCTCACTGAGTCCCTTCCCATCATCAGGGCCCATTAGCCCAAGTGGTTTGCGCTGCGGGGGCAGTTATCTTCTGGGGTGTTAGAAGGAAATGGCTTGCAGCTGGGCGGAGCGCGGCCCAAACTCTAACAGGTGCCGGGATCTGTGGGTACACAGTCCACCGTGTTGGCCAGGCTCGGAGAGACTGCCAGTGACGGAGATGAGGGCCAGCACGGTGGAGCAGTGGTTGGTGTTTTGCCTCGCAGTGAGAAGATCCCCAGTTTGAGGGGAAACAGATCTTCTCCTGGTCGTCTGATTTGTAACAGCGGTTCAAAGACATGCTTTTGAAGATAAATGTCTATGAAGGACCAGTAAACGTGACAGTGATTTCAAGTGGAAATGCTAACATTTTCATGACGTTTAGGGTTGAAGACTGTTCCGGCTTTTCCCCCTCAGCTCTGCGCCTGACTCCGGTTCCACCGAAGTCACATGACGGCGTCACGTGACGCGGGCCGGCTCCTCCGCCTGCGGTGTCTGGGAGGCGTCCAAACCCAGAGTGGCCTCACCACATTTCCCACAGCCGTCTGGGGAACGGACTGCGGACCTGAAGGTATGTGTGAGGCACAACACTGAAGCACTTTGGCTGTCTCAGGATAAAAGCACTGAGAAATTCCCGAGTTTCTAAAAACGCTCGCTTCAATATTGTCTGCGGAAGCCACACCCGAGCGAGACAACATGCAGAGGCGACGGCGTCCGTCGGCCGCTGCAGGCTTTGAAACATAAACACTTCACATGTAAATGTAACTGAATACACACCATATTTTCTTTTGTTTTGTATCTCTGCGGTTTGTTTTCACACCTGTTCTCATGAGCCAGAATCTAAATTGGTTTGTTGTTGCTGGTTAGTTCACACTAATGTTTACGGCTTTGGTCTAAATGCTGCAGCGACTGGTGGAGCGTCATGTTTCCATGACGGAGCGCAGCAGCCTGAGGACCACCATGTGGTCCCATGGCTGCTTTCTTCATCATCACTTCCTCATTTGTTAGGTGCATCATCATTTTTTGCTAAATTTTCAGGCTTTCTAAGAGATTTTGTGTGACGTAGTGACTGAAGCTCCTTTCTCTGAGGCACTGACTAAACAAGCATCACTGTTCTCACGAGCTGTTGAGCCTTTTTGAAGTCCTCCGACCAAATACCGAAGCAGTTCTGATCTGCCTGGTGTTTCCCTTCGCCATGTGTGGTATGCTCACTGAAACTAACTGAAAACACAATGGAAACACTTTAACTCAAACTTATGATGGTCTTAAAGGCAGAGGTGTCAAGAAAGTACTTTCCCATGCCATGTTTTCCATGTACCCAGTCAGTTCTCGAAGAGCTGGGCTGATTGTGATCACCTGGGCCCAGAACTGTTTGTTGCAGGTGATTCAAATCAGCCCAGCCCTTTGTTAACTGACTGGGCACAACACAAACATGGCATGGGAAAGTACTTTCTTGACACCTCTGCTTAAAGGTACTCAACACATCTTGATGGACTGGAGCCCAACACTTCTCTGGCCCCACGAAAACGACAGTGTTTCAAGTGAAAAGTTGTTTTTTTTATCGCATTTTTGTTTGTTGTGAATGTTCTTTAAACGATGTTCATTGAAACGGAAACGGCAGAAATGCTGAAAACTTTGTGAGTGTGTCACTCTACACATTAACAGTGGAGAAAACAGACATTCACAAGGACAGAACACCAGGATGGATTGTTATTATGGTGACTGTCAACTCCAGGAGAATCTGGACTGGAACCAGGGGAATATGGACCAGGACCAGGATCAGGGGAAGTTGGACTGGGAGTCATGCCACTCTGGAGAAACACAGTTTTTCATCTGCACATGCGCAATAGCAGCATTTCCCTGGTCCACATGAAGTTGAACTTGTCCAGAAAGTGTTTTTTTCTGCTGTCTACACAACAACAGAGCTGGATTATTTTCAAAAAGTTGCCTTTTCAGTGACTCCGGCCACCTTTGTTGTATAAATGAACATCTAGAATACTGTGAAAGTTTTGCGTTGGTGTGTAAACCTGCTGTGCTACTGGTCTTGACCACAGCTCTCAGCTGGACGACCTGAAAACAGCAGATCTTGAAGAGGTTGTTTGTGTTTTCTGAATGTGTTCTGGTGTCCTCTTGTCTCCTCATATTGCCCTGCCTCGTCTTTTGTCTTTAGCAGTTTGAATTCTCGTAGTGATGTTGGTATTTCTAATCCCACACGTCTGTCTGGTCCTACACGTCGTCCTGCATTGTGCTGAAGCTTGAGGCTGTTGTGACTGTTCCATCCTGTAATAACAGCAGGAAGGTGTCTCATTGGTTCCAAATGTGTCCTTCAGCCGAGGAAAACAACTTCTAACATTCACCAAGAGCCACATTTATGCAAAGAAGCTCCTGGAAGTGATGTTTTTTTTGCCACTTCGTGTTTAATGTTTGCCGGTTTGGCTGATCTCTACATGCAGCGTTACGTCTGGCTTCTTGCTCCACGTCTGTGGCGTCTGTCCATGTCCACTCGGCTTGCCCGATTGTGAACCATTTGATTGATTCCACCTGTGGCTCATCAAGTTGCTTGTTTCCCCTTCCATGGTTGTTCATGACTCTGATCTCTGATTTTTATTTCGGTTTTCTGATGGACGTTATCTTAATATTGTCTTTTGTCTTGGTCTGTATTTAGACTCTCCGTCCCAGCGTCTGGACTGACAGCAGTTGAACACGATCGCTCTGAAAGCAAATAAAGCAGGACAAGCACATCTAAATATCTATCGTAACAACTGATGAATCTTCTGTCTTTGCTTAATTATGGTGACTCAGAAAAAGAAGACCAGAACCAGATGAGGCCTGATTGGACACAGCTGCTCTGATTGCTCATTTATTTGGCTTTCTTTCATGGTTGAATGGAAATCTTTATTAACTCTGGTAAGTGGAGCGCTCCATCCTCGCCGTTGTGAGTTTATACAAGACGAGAAGGTAATACGGTTAAAGCTGAAGAACTAAATCTATGATGAGTCTGATGTTCTTTCATTGATCGTGTAAACATTTTTGGGATGTTGGAGATTAAATGAGACGTTCCCCAAGTGTTAAATTCTTTTTTTTTCCAGGTATCTAATTTTTACTTATGACCTTAAGTTTTGGGACAAATCTTTGTCAGTTCTTCTAGTCCATTCTGTGTATTAATCTCTATGAGGATAATAACACTGAATTTGTTGTGTTTTATGTGAAGTCATGATCTGTGTCACTGCTGATGAGGAAGCGGTTTGTTTGGTCGTCTCCGCCGGATCTTTTTCTTCTTCTCTCTCCGTCTTCAGACCCCATCGCTGCAGCAGAAAGCCACAACCTCTAAGTCTGGAGGGTTTTTTTGCTGTTGAAAGGGAGTTTTTCGTCTCCGCTCTCGCCCGTGTTTGCTCATGTGGGATTGTCGGGTTTCTCTCTGTGAACGTGCCATGAGATGGATATGTCTTCGCGGCGCTATTAAAATAAACCGAAGGGGGCTGGATTGTTGAACCTGACAGACAATAGTTACACAAACATGTCAGCACATACGACAACCGTCCACCACTGAAACCAGCTCGTCGATGTGTGTCAATATTCAGGGTCTGAGCCCGAGGCCACACATCCAGGCTGCCTAGGACCCCGTTCAAATCGCTCAGGTTATTATTTCTATAAGTGTTTTCGGGTTTGAGGGTTATGTGAAAAGTTTCGGAATGAAGCACATCAGACGTGGTGAAATTGTTCATGGTGTGGGGGAAAATACCAGCGAAATGGTTCAAAATTAAGAAAAATAAGCATCATGTTTCACCTACAGCTACAAAATTCAGTACACAGCACACGCTGCACCACAATCAGTCACAGCGCCACCTGCTGGAAACAGGAAGTGGTGTTCTCCTGCTCCAGCTTTAATGAAAAATCACTTTATTACTTTTGTAAATGTCAAATGGATTTCAGTATACAGTGTGTTTCCATCACTTGAGCAGCTTTACACTGTTAACAATGGAGGCAGCTCGTCCACAGGGAGCAGTTTAGAATTCAGTGTCTTGCTCAATGACACTTTAAAAAGATGGGGAATTGAACCTACAACATTTCAATTGAGAGATGGCCACAGCCGCCCAAATGTACTTGAATACATTCTGAAATCTGTACTTCATTATTTTAATCAATAAATGCAGTTCCCTCAGTGTTTTTACTATTATCAAAATCATTCAGTCACAGATACGAAAACTTTAGTCAACTTTGACAAATTATCAGCTGTTTCGCCTCATGGAAAGTTCAGTATAGGACTTGTTTTCTGCACAGAAATGTTTCCAAGTAAAGGAGTTTGTTTATGTGACAATGGCACTGTGATTCTCTGAAAATAGCATCTTTTGAATGCCACATTTTTGAAATGCCTCGGTCTCCATGTAAACAAGGAAAACCCAAGTTTCCTGAAACGTGCAGGATTGCATATTGTAAATGCTTCTTTTACAAACTGTGAGCACAAATAAATCAGAAACAACGACAGAGCCGGATACCATAATGTCTGCTGCACACTTTTTTTTTTTTTTTAAAGCGAACAGCTTTCTGCCAACGCTACATTTACTAAACCATCGTCTGCATAAGTGAAGACGAATCTCCCACAAGCAGCAGAAGCTGAGTGGACCTAAAGAATGAACAGGAAACTTTTCAGGAATAAAAACAGAAAATCAAAACCGTTTCGATTGACAGATGTGATTAAGTCTTCACAGATTATCAAACATGAGGCATCAATGTCACCAATCAGACAAATGATCGGTTTAGATTGTTGCATATATTTCTTTCCTTCCTTGGTGTAAATGACCCGACTGGCCTTTCAGACGCGCTCCTGCATTCTGAGCAGCATTGTATTATTCCTAGAAAAAAGGATTTCTTTACAACGTGAAACCAAAATGACAACCAAAACTTGCAGAAGCAGCCTTTTTCTTGTAAAAGAGTTTGGTTTTCCTACTTTTCCATGCTACCAGTTCATGAGTGGACTTCAAGAGCTGCAGTCTGGTGCATTTTTATTGGTCTCATCTGTCCCAAATATAACTTTATGACAGGAGTAAGTTTAGCTTCAAAGCCTTTTCTGACCCCAAAGCAGCTCTCTGTTTGCATACCAAGCTGGCCACAATGTAATGTGGGCCAACGTGTTAACAAGACTCAAGGTTGCCGTATCTTGACACATTAACATACTTTCTGAGTGCACGACGGTCCGAGGGGAGTTCGATTCAAGCATTCATGTGAAAAACCACAAGGCCTCAATCGCTGCATCCTTGTATTTTTAGAAGCGCCCCTCCCAAAATTCAGGATGGGACGAGGAAGGAGAAGCGTCGGACGGATTGAGAATGCGCTGCACACCCTCGGAGCCCAGGCCACAGGCGAAGCCTTTCGAGGGACTGCATTCCTGCCGGTCACTCAGGAATGTGGACAAACCCTCATGCCTCCGCAGACGTGTGTTATCGAACGATTCGGCGGCTCCGGACCCCGAAACAATGGCGGTCCGAGCGGCGGATCCACTTTGAGGCGATTCTATCTCCGTCGCGCCGTCGGAGATCTGACAGAGATACCGTCCTGCGGTGTTTACTGACGGAGGAACGGCGCTAAATGGAGCTGCGGTTCACCGATCTGTAAATACGGCCCTTGCCAGCCAAATTGTTCCCCTTGTTGACAGTGGTTTTGGCCCAAAGCTGTATCTTGCCCAAAGAACACAGGCTTCCCTTGGGGGTGGTTTGAGACCCGACAGGGGGTAGTTAGACAAAATAGACAATGCCTCTCCGCCGCTGACACGGAGTTGGCAGAGGTAGAGAGAAAGAGAAAGAGACGGATGGATGCGCCTAAAATAAATGAACAAATGTTGTCCAAAAAGAATGCTGTTGAATGAGAACAGAGAGGCCCGGAAAGCTGCTCCACGCTCCTTTGAGTTTGTCATTGCTGTGGGCACAGAAAAGCAATTTGTGCGATAATCAGTTCAGCCCGCAATTTCTCAAGGAATCTGTTCATAAATCAAACAGGAAAGTTTATCCCTGACTTAGAAACTGTATTTTGAAAAAGGAGAAAAATCCTAATAAAATCAGATTTCTCTCAACGGGACAAAGGTTATGATTTCCTCATTGGGATTTATGTGAGTGTTGGCAGCCGGTGGTGTGAGGTTAGGTAGTAAATAAAGACTAGCTGCACATGGAGGACGACCGGCGGTCTGGTTTGATCATTACTCACTGGCTGTGGCGTTGGTGAAGACTGTTAGCATTAGCATTAGCTGGAGATGTTATCTTCTGTGAAGAGAAGCACATTTATGATTAAACAAATGTTATAACTCCTCTACATAATGACACAAAATAATGTTGATAGAGTACAAGTAACATCTTAGATGATTGCCATCATGAAAAGAACATATAAGCAGCACTAACACTCTTTCTTATGGAACTTCAGCTAACATCCAGACTGTGTAAGGAACAACACAATAGTGAAACTGCAATTTTATGTTAAAATTGCTTATTTTCCCAGTACTTCATTACTTCTCAGTTTCCATTTCTCACCAAATCCATCCAGTGGTGCTCTCTGAGGAAGCCAACCCAAACTGATGAACCCAGGCAGAGCGCTGGATCTAAATCGTGTGTGTGTGTGTGTGTGTGTGTGTGTGTGTGTGTGTGTGTTTTCAGTAGTTCTTCTGACCATAATGCCTCATTGCAACAGTTTGGAGGAGCTGCTCTAGGAAAACCACCAGAGGTTTTACTAAGTCAGGATCCATCATTTAGCATCACGCCGCCAATGCAAACACTTTAAAAAAAAAAAAAAAAAAAAAGATTTTCATCAGCAGCGAAGAGAAAGTTTGTCTGTTTTTAACCTGGAGTCTAAAATCATGTCAGATTGTTTTTTTTTTTTTTCCTCCTCATGTGAAGTGAGTATAAAGAGAAGAGTTCTGTTTGTTCCACAGCCATGCATGATCCTCAAGGTTATGATGAATGTAGATATTCCCTCCAGATAGCGGAGACACCCTCACACACACATCATGACAGAGAGACAGACAGACAGACAGACAGACAGACAGACAGATGGACAGGGATCAAGGTGCTTTTGGATGAATTTCAGAGGAGAGCTGAGTTTGGACCGCTCACCTGCAGAAAGCTGAATCCGCTCACACACATCATGAAACACGAGACGTCTTTCAGGCATTTGGTGATAACGTCAACAGTTTGGAGAGTTTTCAGTATGAAAATATATTTACAAGGAAACATTCTCATATTCTCACAAATTGCTTCATGTTTTCGTCTTAAGTGTTCCCAGACGTTTCCTGCTGTGATAAAGTATAATTGATTTAATAAGGAAGCTGCACATTTAGAGGCTTTTTGTCGTTTGTCTGTTCACTCGTCTCAGTTCTATTTTTTTTTCTTTTTTAACTGTAATGAATCTTCTGAAGAAGACATAAAATGACAGTGAACTCCTGAAGGCGTCCACAGTGTTCAAAGCGAGGAGCAGGAATCCTGTGGGGGGCGCCAGAGAGCTTCATGAGGGGAAGCATCACCAGAGAAAAGGGTCAGGGGGAACCTTGTCCTGGTTGGATTTATTCTTTCACACTGGAGAGGATGTTCCAGACTGTCCTGATAAAACGTGAAGTGGATCACAGAGTTGTGTTTGTCGGGGAAACGGTGAGCAGAACCGAGCTCAGGACTGCGACGTGCTCCGAATCGCTGATCCGACTTCATGGAAATCCTGAAGCGAGCGGCCTCGGAGGGTTCGCAGCCTCTGCACGGAGGCGGAAATCAGCGCCAACGCCGAGCCGAAGCAGGAAAAAGACACGTTTGTTCTTTGAGAACTGGAAGTGAGGCTGATTTGAATCTTTTTGCCTGAAGGTTGAGAGCGTTGATGGCCTCCTAATCACCTCCAATCAGAGCCTTTGACCTGCGTCACTCGCCCTTCGGTCACTGGAGGAAAGCGAAGCGAACAGTCCAACTGGCTTCTCTCGCGCTCACTTTCTTTCTTCCTCTCTATCTGGCACTGGGTTCCAGTGTTTATGCATTTACTGAGATGGCTGGCGGGATTGTCAGAGAAAAAGGAGGGTTTATTTTTTTCTTCTCTCCCTCTTTTTTTTTTTTTCCTGTGCAATCTCTTGCCTTCAGAAACCATTAATGCCCATTCAACATCAACATCAAGGCAGAGCTTTGATGTCTATTCTGGCAACAGACCTCTTTCTTTCTCCGCTGCCTGCTGCTCTCTCTCTCTGTCTCCCTCCTTCTCTCTATCCCCCTTTATCCCCTCCACTTCCCTTCGCTCACTCTTTACGGTTACTGTACAATCAAATAATTAAACGGATTGTCGACAAAATGATTTTACCTGGCAATTAAATATGCAAAGCGAGTCGGCAGGCGGCGTATGAGAAGGCGATTAAAAAGGGGCCCACTGCAAATCTACAAAGGCTCCGGCAGCACAATAGGCAGCAGCCCTGCCTGCTTCGCACACTAGCTTAGCCTGGGGAGCGCCTGGTGCCTCTTTATACCAGACTCACACAGCCGTGTTTACAATAGCTCCGACCGTGCAATGCCAATTACCACAATGCAAGGAGATGTGAATGTTTGGAGAAGAGACAGCGACGAAGGTGCGGGACATATGGGGCGAACGAGGTGGCAGCGGAGAGGCGCCGGCGCTGCCAGGAAATCGGAGCCGAGCGCCGATGAAAAAAAGGGTCCGCGCTTTAAATTAAACTGAAGTTAAAGAAACATCAAATGGAAATCTGGCTGCCCGTGTAGCGCTTCAGCTCAAATGATTTGTGAACGGCTCCAGGTCCGTCCCGCTGAAAGAGGCCGTCGGGGAAGCGAGGGATGTGGAGGAGTGACATCCACCACAATGAGGACACTCAGCACGCCGCATTTACTCAGATCCCGTCTGAAGCAGGCAGAAATGCACGCTCATGCAAATAAATTCTGCTTTCAGTTTGCATGTATTTAACCAGAATAACCCCAGTAAAACCATGAGTGACTCTTCAAACAAGGCTTTCGCATGAGAACAGTCTGCTGAAAACAGCATCATCCCTGTGAGCTGCAGTCCGCCGAGGAGGGACTGCGTGGAGGGTTAAAACCCATCAGCACGAACCCACATGAAGTTATCCAAAATATCAGACGTAAATCAGAGTAAATCAGAATCTGTGGGGAAACAAGAGCAACATAATGAATTCAGAAAGATTTGAAGAAGCAGTGCGAATCAGAAAAGGCCCCATGATAAAGTCTGTAGATAAAAGTGGTGGCGAGCCAGCTGAGGAAATGTTTCTCTGCACAGCCACGCTCAGTCAAGACCCCGTTTACCTTTTCAAGTGAAAACACTAAACTTTGGGGTCCATTTACTACAGCGGTAGTCAAAGTCACTGAAAACACAACTTTTTGGAGATGCTCGGTCTCCATGGAAATGAGGGGGGGCTTACTGAAACGCCTCTACTGCACATGCACAGCATCGTAACAACTCGCTCTATACACATGCATAGTAGATGGACAATCAGTTTTCCTCCAGAACGTCATGACTCCCGGTCCAGATCCTCCTGGTCCTGGTTCCAGTCCAGATCTTCCTGGACTTGGTAGTTTCAGAGTTGACAGTCACTGCAATAACAATCCAACTTGGTGTTCTGTCCGTACGAATGTTCTCCGCTGTTAATGTTTAGAGTGTGTTGTTCTCTGCAGCATGTGTGTGTGGTTTCATTACAAACCCACAACTAGTGGACCAACATGAAAACTGCATCGTTTTCAGAAATTCAGTCATTCCCATGGAAACGGACATCACTTTTAAAATGTTGCTGTGCAAACACAGAACTTTTTTTTAAAATAAAACATAAAAATGATGTGTTTTCACTGGAAACATTGTGGTGTGAATGTGGCCTGCAGCTCATTCTTACATGTGTGGAAAACAGAAGCAGGATATCGGATGATGCTAAACTTCGCTGCACATTATCCATTGCTAAAGCTCCATAGTGCTTTCATTGTTTGTGAGATCTGGAAGAGTTTGTCAACATTCCACTCATGAAGCCAAGCATGCTAAAAAGACATCTTGTGTTATTTTCTACAAATGTCAGATTCAGTCATCGGTATGGATCAGTTATTAGTCCAGCTTCCACATGTGCAATATCACGTGCAAACTTTTAGAATATCAGCCCAAAGTTTCCAAGTAGAGCGTCTTGAAAACCTGCTCTTTTCCTACCAGACAGCTTCATGTGGCAGAGGACTGCAGGACCATCATGCTTCCAAAACGCTCTCATGGCAGCTCTTCTGCTCCCAAACAGCGAGTTAGACAATCAAAGAATCCCTCCAAGGTGAATGTAGAATGTTCGTGTGTCTCTTTCATGTGTTCAGATCAAAAGGTCACACTGTGGAAGCTATTTTCACTTGAAGAGATTCACACAGCCCACTTAAAGTTTACTGGATTCACAAAAAGCTTGAAGAGTTTGTGTTTTCACACCTTTCACTGATGCTAATCAAAGCACATTTCAGCCATTTTCACCAGATCAAACTTCCCTCTTTCACCTTTCCGTTCGAGCCACTGAGGCGAGGACGGCGCAGAAAAGGAGGCGATGAAGGTTTCAGCCGACGGGACAAATACCAGCTCCTGGAATTAAGATTGGAGCTAAAGTCTTGTAACCTGCACTTCAACAAAGCGTCTTTTGGCTGCAAGGAGATAGCAGGAGGTGCGGTGGGGGGGTGGGGGGCTCGAGGGAGGAGGGGGGACGCGACAGTCAATGTCCGTCTATCAACGCTCCGGTGGGGAAAAATGCAAGCAATTTTCCTGGATAGGTTTCCCTTCAAAGCCGGAGCCCCAAGAGGCTGTAAAAATAGAGTTAGGAAGAGCGGCGAGGGGGGGTCGGAGGGGGACCGCAGGGGGGTCGGAGGGTCACACCTGCCCCTTTCCAGGCGGTTCAGCAGGAACTTGCTGGTTCAGCCTGATTAAACCCTCCTCATTGTGCGGGCCGGAGCGTGCAGGAATGGATTTCAGGGCCGTGAGAGGATGTAATGCACGGACGACGTGTCGGAGCGCCACAGCTCTGTGCCTTTGATGAGTCTGGAAAATTCATCTGCTATTTGGTGCAGTTGAAAATACAAACTGTTCAGCCACAGAAACGCTGTAAGAAAGAGGAAACCTACAGGATCTCCGAGATGTGACAAGCTTTGGCGGCTTGTCTGTTTCTCTCCCTCTTTTTTTGCCATATTGCCAGGAACAGCTACCAGGGGAGAGAGAAATGAGAAAATCATTTTGTGGGAAGTGAAAGCTTGTCAGTAATGACTGTTGTTATCTTTGTTACGTGGCTAGCTCTGCTTTTTGCCAATTGCAAAGTCTCTTTTTATGTCAACAATTTGAATTGAATTGTACAAGCGAGTGAGCGTCGGCATCGCTCTCTCCCCTCCGCTGAATTATTTCCTGCTATTAAACCCTTTTTTTTTTTTCCTCCTTTTTTCCCCCGCTGCTGAAATAAAGCCAGATAATTGAGGCAAACATGCCTCAGCCCTCTGATAGGGGATGCAGGGTGCTTCATTAATGTTTGTGTTGACTGTCAGAGAGTAGCGCTGGTCCTCATTGCTCTTTAATAGGACCAATTAGCCCGTGCCCTCATTTCCATGCTTAATGTCTGCCGTTTAAGAGCTGCATGCAGAAGCCGCACGTTTAACCACTGAGGGACCGGAGCGCTTCAAAAGGTTACAGGCTTTCACTGATTTCTGTTTACGCCCTGGATTAGCGCCCCGCATTCATGAATTTCAACTTCAATTATTTTCTTCCTCCTGCTTGTGCAAACTGCAGGCAGTGAGGAGCGACTCCAGGAAACACTCTGATTAATTATATTAGTAATTTTGGTGTGTGTGAACCTCCCCTCCACCCCCCCTCCACCACCAGTCTGCTGTTACGTTGCAGACTGAAGCTCCTGGAGGAAACAGGTAACTGTCAGCACTCGTCTCACAACTCGTCTTCGCTCCTGGAAACAACCGTCAGTCGGCTTCTTCCTCCCTCTGAGGCTCGTCCTGCTGCAACAAGTGCTTCTCCACCGCTGCAGCTCTCTTTAGGAAGGGACGCCAGCGACGCCAGTTACCGGGACTGGTTTTCTCCACTGAGCACGGCTGAACTAACAGAATATGCATTTTTTGTTTCGTATGGACGGTCATATGGACAGACGACCAGGCTGGAGCTCAGGAGCAGAGTTTCCAGAAAGCTGCGTTTTCACCTGTTTCCACGGCGACAAAGTTGACTCGTTGTGTAAAAGTTCCATCTCGGGAGTCGATTCCTGAAAGCTGCGAGCGCCGTCATCGTGCAAATGGACAACAGAAAAGCCACAAAAGTTTTGTGTTGTCATGGAAACGGGTCCCCGGTGAGAGGTGGAAAGTTAAGCCCATTTTCCGGTGGATGCAGATCGGATCAGGAGCAGATCTGCCACTGCGCAGCGGAGGTTAGCCATCCCCACCAGGTGTGTCGGGGAGAGCAAGGAGGCGCTTTTATTTTGGAGGACCGGCGTACGGCCGTCCGCGACGTTACGAGTCTGTCATCTTTCGTCACGTCCCTGTCGTATTGCCCGTGGTATGTGGAGGAAAAGCCTGCAACCCTGTTGCGGCGACGGGACGCGTCAGGCTACAAGCAAAATGCATCCAGTGTAAATCCAGCTGTTTATCACTCTGCGACGTCATGGCTGCAGCTGCTGCTGCGAGACGGAACGGATCCACATCGGATCCGCTCCAGATCTGTTCTGCATCCAGTGTCAAACGAGTTTCACAGTATTTCTGCTCTCTTATTGTACGATCAAATATTTTTCATTTTACTTGAGCACATTTATTTTTCAGACTTTGCTTTGCATCACTACATTTGAAGATGCCTGATATGTCCGGAAACACCAGCAGGAACTTAAATCTACTTCCTGTTTCAGAAGATTAAACATCATGAGATGTTCAGTGACACTTTATACTGATGACAGAACGTTTTTATTTCTGTTTCTATAGCTCCATGATTCTCTTTCCTGCTTTCATCAGGTTTCCATTTTGTAACTTTTAACTTTCACTTAACTAAATTTATTAAACGTTAATTTACCTCAAATATCATAAACTTCACTGAAGAAAGTCATTACAAATTCCAGGTGACAGATAATAGAAGTTTGATTGTTTTTATAGAAAACAGCTATTTAGATAATCTATGGAACACATTCTGAACATTCTAGTGTGAAAACATGCTGAAGGATCTGGCAGTCAGTGATCTGTGGAGGGCTGAGTCTTGCTTTCCAGTGTGTGAGGATCGTGGTTCGAGTCCCAGTGGAAACAAAATGTTGAGGGGCCAACTATTCATGAGTCACCATGTGTCAAGAGAATTCATAATTACTAGCAATAAATAACCCTGTTTTTTATTTCCAAAGTCTGTTGTTGTTCTTTTTTTTTTTTTTTTTTTTTTTTTTTAACTTTTTAAGTTGAAGTTGGGTCACCTGACCAGGGATGGTCCCTGATCCTGGACAGCTGGAGCACAGCTGCACAGTTTGTCCTGACTGATCATATTGATTGATTGGTTGATTGATTGGCTTGTCCTCAGGCTTCCTGCAGAGCTTCATTATGATCCATTCAGTGAGTTCAGGTGTGTTGGAGAGGAGGAGTGTTTGAATCATGCAGGACTGCGGCCCTCCAGGACCCGGACTGACTGCCTCTGATCAAACCGATCACTGGAAAGTGACCAGAAAAAACTAAATCAATCACAGAACATCAGTTTCCTAATAAAAACAGGACACCAGAAGCATGTTATGATTGAATGGTTCCACCTATTTAGAGATTTTTAAAGTGATATATTTTAGAAAATTCCACCCTGGATGCCGTGTTCAGTGACTTCAACTTCCATTTTCACTTGAAACGAGGTGTGTGGAGTGAAAACCATCGATAAAGAAGAGGAAGAAATCCAACAATCATAGCTTTCATTTGAAAAATATAAAACTTTAATAAAGGCTACATCTCTCAATAATTACAATAATTATAGGTCCATGTAAATCTTTAAATGAAACTCTTTATATAATGTATAATTTACAGTTTAGATAGAATGAACAAAAAAAACAAAAAAACAAAAACAAAACCAAAAAGAGGCTGTGGTGTAAAAACAGAACAAATAAAACATGATTACAGGATATTATTAAAAGCATAAAAATATCTTCTCAACATAAAACCCTTCTGAAAACCAAGGGATATATATTAAAACCCTGAAACAGGGCAGCACATGGTATGGCATCCATGTAGGCACAGGTGCTGTACTCAGAAACACCAGCGATGTGTGTGTGCGTGTGTGTGTGTGTGTGTGTCCATACTTCAGAATGCATAATTACAATGTATACAGGAGCTCTGCTATACGCTGTTATTGTAACAACATTCAAAAGGTGTGGGAGCCGCAGGTCTTCACTGGTTTTTCTCACTGAAGCAAAGCGATTCCTGTGGTTTGGGTGTGCGGGCTGTAAACTCTGCCATTATTAGATGGTACAAGTCGTGCTCCAGGTCTCCTCTCTGTGCCCCCCCCCACCCCACCCCACCCCCCTCGTCCCCGTGCAACGCCTGGTCTACAAACAAAGGCACAACCAAAAAACAGATCTGAGCTCCGTCCACAGACTGAGGCAAACAGGAGGCGGATGGAGGGGGGGGGGGGGGGGGGGCAAACGTAAAAACTATCAGCAGCATATAAGGTTGGGTGGAGTGGGGATGGGGGGGGGGGGGTGGTTTTGGGTCAGACGTGGCTACAAGGCTGTGGGAGGTGCGAGGCGTAGCGTCACGTCCTCGGAAACACGAGACGAAACAACACCACCGGTTTTTCTCCAAACATTCAAAGCAGCTTGCCCATTGGCCGGAAACATGGAGGGCGCAGGGTCACGGGCTGGAGAAGATTCATGGGGGTGGTGGTGGTGGTGGGGGGGTGGGGGGGGAATCAATAAATACTCAATAAAAACTTTCAACTCAAGACAAAAAAAAAAAGCATCTCTATATATAATACATGTATATATACATATATGCAGCATGTATATGCACACGTATGATGATGTGACCATTGGGGGGGGGGGGCGTTAAGAGCAGATTGGTGGCACCGTCAGTCCGCCAGCACTTCACAACAGTGGTTATATTCAAGAAGAGGCGGGGTCTACCCCCCTCCCCCACTGGCCTGGGCTCATCTTCATCCTCCTCCTCCTCATCCTGTCGGGCGTTCAGAGTCTCTCCTGTCGTTCCCTTGTGTTTCTAAGGCTGATTGGTTAAGAAAGTCAGGGAGGGGCGGGGCCTCCTCTGGCTGCGGCATACTTCATTGGCTCGTCTTCCTTCACTCGCTCCTCTTTTGTGCTGGATATATTAACTCTGTTTAGCTTAATATTAAGAAAAAAAAATTAAAAAAGTGGGAGTCCAGAGTTTAGTTTCAGAGTCTGTTGCTCCAGATCTGGAGGGACAGTTTAGCTTCTGGCAGGGCGGCCAATGGCGTGGCTCGGTCGGAAACATGGCGGTCTTCAGTCCATCCTCTCCACCTTGCCCAGGACTTTGCCCTCATACATGGGCAACACGGCGGCGTCCTCCCACACCTCCTCGAACACGGCGCCGCACTCGAACTCATCACTCGCCTTCTTGAAGTAGTACCTGCACAGAGGAACCAGGAACAGAGGTCAGACCAGGAGAACGTCACCCAGGTGGAGCCTGCGGCTGTTTCAAGCAGTTCTGTACTCGGGACCTCAGGAACCCGCTACGAGAGTAAGTTTGACCATAACGTTTCTCCAATGAAGGCTGGTTCACACCGCAATGACTTCAAGTGAAAACGCAGAGGAGGAGCTAGGAGATGGACAGTAAGAACATGTCTTCCTCCAGTCCAGGTTCTCCTGGTTCTGTTAGTTTTAGAGTTCACAGTCACTGTATTAACAGTTCAACTTGGTGGTCTGTCAATATGAATGCCCGTATTCTCCCATTTTCTTGAAAACAACTCCCTCTTTTTAAGCGTTCCTGCTGTTTCCATGGAAACGGGCATCGTTTTCAGATCGCTGCCGTCTAAACGTGAAACTTTTCTGAATTAAAAATGTAAAAATCACTCGTTTTCACTAGAAACGTTGCGGTCCTGAGCGGTTCTTCAGACAGCCGTCCCTGAAACCCTCCCACTGCCAGACGTAAGACTCCGGCTGCTGGACATGCACTCTGAGCCACGTGACTGTTAGCTTGCCCACGGGCACTTCGACAGGCTGATTGGAAGACAACCCGTTCTGCCAGTGGAGCCCCGCTCGCCCCCGCCATTGGAAAGCGTGGAGCGTAGGTGAGAGACGGGTGGAAAAAAAAAAAAAGAAAAAAGAAAGCTGACAGAGTGGCAGCAGGAGAGCATCTGATACATTTGATCGTGTTTTTTAAAGAGCTTTGAGGCACCTACACCACCACTTTTACATATACACACTGGCACACGGCTCCCTTTAGTCCAAATCAAACACACACACACGCAAACACACACACACACACACAGCCAGAAATGGATCCTGCTCAAAACAACTTAGTCATCGCCTTCAACGCCATCCCCGCTCACTTCAAAGGCAGCGGCCGACTCCGCATCACAAACACACACCCGGCTCCCCGTCCACTTCATCCTGACACATGCCCCTCTGTCCTGCAAGGTCTTATTAAAGTTGAAGGGTTAATTAGAGGCTGTCTTAAGGCGCCCCCCCACCCCCGGCCCCGCCCCCGGCCCCGCCCCCCCCCTCCACGGCACCCCCGACCCTCCTCGTGTCTCCATGGCTTCTAATTGGGCTGGCTGTCAAATGAAGGGCCTTTCTGTCACACAGGTTGACATTTCAGGTGCCTGAGAGTCTGCAAGACCACACTGACTACACACACACACACACACACACACACACACACACACACACACACACTTTGGGCAGCCCTCCGATCACCAGGAGAGAACAGAGGAGAAAAAAGAAGACGGAGCAGGAGGACGGCGGAGGGGGGAGGCGGCAGAGCGGAGGCTGTCCTCGGCTCGCCGACTGGGCGTGATGGGCGAGTCTGAGGGGCTTTACCCGGAGTGGCGGTGGGGGGGCACTGCTCAGACAGTCTCCCGGAGGTCAGGGGTCACCTCGCTAGCCCACTCTTCTTCTTCTCTCAAGCAGAGATAACTCCCAGGGTGAGCCGGGTCCCAGTCGCTGTGAAGTCTCCTGCAGCTCCTAATGATTTCTCCTCTCTACTTTAAACCCAGCAAAAAGATCAGCGGGAGGGGATTTAATGATAAGCTTTGTAATGGAAAAATGCCTCATTTTGCCCGTGTGTGCCTGCGTTTGAATATAAAAAGGGAGAAAAGAAAAGAAAAAAATGTGTGTGTTGAGGGGGGAGTCGGAGTTTTATGAGCTCAGCTTCCAGTCATTCAAACAACACGTGCACGGAAATCGTACACACACTCTGATTTTCCATGTTGATTGTAATTACACACAAGTGAAGAGAAATCACAGCTGAGGCTTTCTGCTGCTCCGCGCTCTTCCGTGGGACAAATTAAAGCTCGCAGAGGGAAATCTTTCCATCGCGCTCGCAGCGCAAACTGTCACTTCCATGCCAGGCCACCAGTAGGCGCTGTGTTTTCTGTGTGTGCACGCACGCAGATGCTCAAGATAACTCCTGGCACTGTTTTGCCCGGTTTGCCGTTAACATGACGAGCTCCAAACTGAAACGCTTCAGTCTCTAAACGTTTTAAAAATGATTATTGTTTCCATGGAAGTAGCAGAAACATTGAAAATAATGTAATTTTCATGTGTTTTTCCCTCATAATCCATCTACTGAGCATGAGCAGAACAACACCACTGATGTTGTGTGAAACGGCACCAAAAACACAAGGAAAGTTTCCCATTTTCTCTTCAAAGTGTTGTGTTTTAAACGGGGCCTGAATAAAATCTTCCCCCCTCTCAGAAGAAATCTCCACACTTTCCCTGACTAATATCTGAGAGTCATCCCTTTGTTCCAGACAGATAGGCAGAAGCAGTCTCTCCACTGGAACATGTTTTATGTGGCAGGATTTTTCTCTCCTCACAACATCTGGCACCAATATCGTCTGGCAGCGCGGCGGCGGACTGTTCTCCGCTGTGCCGCTGCCATGTCCAAATGAACCAGCTCCACACATTCTGCCGCCGCGGCAGCCAGACGCCGGCCCCGCCCCCCCCTCCCGAAGAGTTATGGGATAGCAGGGGTGCGATGACTTGTTTTCTCTCCCTCGCCTAACAAGCAGATGTGCTAAAAGCTGATGTTGAAGTCACGGGCTGGCGAGCTGCGAGTGCCGCGGAGAGGCGCAGAAACCTACGCAGCAGCGATTCCATGAAGCCGGCCTGGACGTCTTCCAGCACCTCCTCGTGCGAGAAGTCTTTGATCTGACTGGCTATTATTATATTCGAAATTACCCGACAAGTCTATACTTTGTTTAGGAATTTCCCCTTATCATGCAGCGCGCTGGCTGTCATTAGGGGAAGAAGGTGCTCGCAGCATTTGATTTTAATGCCTGATGCAACAGTGTGGAGGAGGAATTTGAAGGCCTTGCAATGGTCTTTGTGCACAAAATAAAATGGCCCGGGCTTCAAAGCCATATTTATTAAGGCTGCCTTAGCATGGAAATCAGTACCAGATGTGAGAAAAAAATTTGCTCCAGCTCCCCCCGGCTGCCCCCCTTCTGCCGCTCTCAGCTCTGAATCCAGGGGATCAGCGGCGCTTCTTTCATCACGCGCTCAGACGAGCAACATTTTTACACCACAGACCGTTCCGGGTGAAAATGTAAAGCTTTCGTAGTGTTTCCCGAGTCCGTTTACACGACAACGAAGTTTAGAGCCACTGAAAATGCAACTTTGTGAAGACAAAGTGGAACTTTCCAGAAAATCGCTTCGACCTCCGACCTCAGGAATAACCAGCAGTTCTGCACATGCTCAGTAGACAGACAGTAAGAAAAGTGTTTTCCCCTGAGAGTCGTGTTCACTCGAAGCGTTGCGGCGTGAACGAGCCCCGGGTGTCCTGACAGTCGGCATATTTACCGGTAGTTGCCTTTCTTGCTGAGCTGTTCCTTGAAGTGACCCAAGGTGAGGCAGTGGGTCTTCATCATGCTGCGATAGGGGATCTCCTCGCCACAGAAGAAGTAGGTGACCACCAGTTCTTTAGACCTGCGCACACAAAAGGAGAACCTGTTAGAGGGGAGTGACGGCTGATCCGCTCTGAAGACTCTGATGCTCAGATTTCTACGACAATGTCAACTTTCTTCAATGTTACTGTGCATTTTTCATGGTACTGTTACAATCGGACGGTGGTACTGCAGAAGTCCTGACAGCCACCAGAGTGACTCATATATCTAAACAAAGTTTAATTTCTCAGCTTTCTGGTAGTTTTTGAACTGTGCAGCTATCATAAACACTGTTTGAGTCTGGATGATTAGAAGGATGCACGCCAAATCCCATCAACACTGATCAGACAGGACTATAAGGGTAATTTAAATCCGCGGATATTCATCATTCTAACATCATAGTGCAGTTAAAAAAATGTTCATTCACAGTCACTTTATGTTGCATTTTTATAAAGAGTCTGTTGAAATGCATTTAACTCACCAAAAATCACTATTTCTACCTTCAAAAAGACTTATGACGAAGTAAACTGGATTGTTTGCAAAAACATTTCCTGTATATCAAAGTACAGGCTGGAAGTGTGTCTTCAAAAATCTAACGTGCGCTGTGCACACTTCATTCACTCCAACACAGATTAGAGTGACTGAGAGCGCCACAGATTAAAACCATTCTTTAAAAAAGGACAGAAACAAATTCAGTTTTCTGGTTTGTGCTATATTTATTTATCTTTATGACCAATTGAATGACTGAGTGACTTGTTATTGAAGCTTTCATTTCAAAGTGCACTTTAGAAACATGAAACCACCAGACGTGGCCGTGAGGCATCAACCCGACCACTGGAGCGCAGCTCAACGGCACACGTGAAGTGGGCAGATGTTGAATAACCAGCAGCAACTTCTGCTGGGCTCCGGCGGTGAAGAGTGTGTGTGGAAGAGTGTGTGTTGGGAGTTGGGTGGGAAGTTCGGATTCCATATTAAAGCATGTTTAATCTTAAATGATTAAAAAGTGAGAGAAGAGGAGTTCAAAGACGAAGCGATGCTGACTCACAGCATCTCGCTTTGAAGACACGAGCGAGGAAATCTGGAGGAAGAGGGCGGAAACACGAGCTTGGAAAGCAAAGGGAATGCTCAGGGAAAAAAAAAAGAAGACGCATCCAAGGGTGGAATGAAATGAGAAAGACAGAGATGAGAGGAGAGGAGCAGCAGGAACAGAGACGGGGTTGTCCCGTTCGAAAGAGAAGAAGAAGAAGAAGAAGAAGAAGAAGAAGGCCGTACTCGTCTGTCTGGAGTCCAGGGCTGGCGAGCGAGCTGCATCCAGGCGGGAAGGCAGCTGTTGGATGGCTCCGGTCTCTCTGAAGGCAGCTGGCTGCTGTTGAATGCCTGTCAAAGCCAACATATTAATGACTGATCAGCTAACACACCGCTGGACGTCACTCCGAATGTGGAAAATGAGTCAGGAGCACGTAAAGCTTAATGCTCCTCCTGCCAGCAGCCCAGCTTCCTCACCTTTGCTTTGGGGGCTTGGAAACCTCCTCCAGCCTCCGGCAGGCCTCCTCCAGCTGTGCCAGGGTGTTGGGCGGAGGTAGCGGTGGCATGGCGGGGTCCTGGATGAACGGGTGGCCGGGGTGATGGCCGCGGAGGTGAACCCCGTTGCCGATGCCGCCTCCGCCCCAGGAGGAGTTGGTCCGGCCGGGCGGGGGTTTGGAGTCAAGTGGGTTGGACTTCTTTAGGCCTTGAGTGCTGCTGAGATGAAAAGACGACGGGATCGAGTCACGTTGAGAACGCTCAACAGTGAGAAAGCACTGAAGTGGTCTGAACTGGGACCAGCGGACGTGACGGTTCCTGGCCGACCCTCACCTGTGTGGTTTGTGCTTGCCCTGCCTCTCGCTCTCCAGGATCCACTGCCAAACATTCTGAGAGCGGTCGGTGGCGACGAGGGGGAGGCGCGGCGAGGTCACGCCCTCATCGGAGGCCTTCAGCGGCCGTCTGGACAAAGTGCTGCAGCGACTGGAGGCAGGAAAGAGGCGGGTTAGAGACGAGCGGCACGGCATGGCGGGCCAGATCCGACCCGGAGGGACACGAGGAGGAGCTGCACTCACGCAGGTGTGAAGTCGGAATAGTTGGCGCCCCCTTGAGGGCAGAGGCACTGCACGTGCTGAGCCGCCTCGGCCTCGATCTGCTCCTTGGTCTTGGGCCCAGCGTGGTGATGGTGGATGTAGTGGTGGTGGATGTGCTTGGTGGACGGCCTGCCTGCCACCAGGACCTTGGGCGACCCGGTGTAAGCACCAAAGAAGGGTCCGGAGTGTCCGGGGGACACCGCGGCGGCCGTCCGGTCCGGCGACCGTGAGCGTGGCGAGTGGCGGACGACGCCCGGCGACTGGCAGCCGGGCGTCTTGAGGACCCGGGACAGGTGCTCGTCCAGGATGGCCTGCGGATCCTCCTCGCACTGACTCCCGGCCGGGACCAGGGGCTGGTGGAGGGACGAGCTGCTGGCCGGGTCGCTGCTCTCCTCCCTCTCCTCCTCCTGCACACATCAAACAGTTTTTTTTTTTTAAAGTTGAGGCGACTGATGCAGGAAGTCACACGTGGAGAGAGCAGCCAGCAAAGGAATTCATGTCTCAGCTTACACTAACTTATATCTATCGTCCTCTGAAGTCAGCGAGAGCAAACGCCTGGATAACTTGATTTGAGTTTCCTTTTTGCCGCACTGTTATCTTCGCTAACAGGCTTTGGGTGCGCTTCATCTATAATGCAGAGTGTGCCTGTGCCTCACAAAGAGACTGGCACTACACATATTCAGCAAACGTGCCACTGGAGAGTAACTAAGTGCTAACTATTTGAAGGAACTTCAAGTGTGTCTAGAAACATAAGTTTGAAAGTTCCTCCAGATGAAATAGTGCGGGACACAGAGGGAAAAGGGAAGAAGTGGGTAAACCAAGACAGACTTTTAAATCCCTCGGTCTGCACCCTGTTCTTCGACATGCTAAAAGCTAGCATGAGGGCTTTTGTAGTGCGGCATAGGAGCGTCATCCTGAGCCAACTCGGATATAAGTTTGAGTTTCCGGGCTGAGCGGGAGTGTGTCGGGGGAGCCGCACCTCCTGGATCTGCTGCAGTCTCTCCTCCAGTGAACTCATGGTGTCCTGCTCCCGCTTCAGCTTCTCCAGCCGGGCGATGAGCTGGGCGGCGAAGGCCGACGGCTCCACGGGGGTCATTTCCTTGGGCAGCCGGTACGTCCTCTGCAGGAGAAGCGACACGCGGGGACAGGCTCGTTAATGCGTGTGTGTGTGTGTGTGGGAGTGTGACTGCTCAGTGTTTGTGATGGATGCAATATGGTGCATTAATCCGCTGCCCTTGCCCTAATCCTACCCCGTTCCAAAAAGCCTGCTACTATTCCAAAAAGGTCTAATCCACATGCCCTTGCCCCCGGGCTAACCCGAACCTCCTCCGCTGCCCGTCCCTCCCCAGATCTCCGTGTGCCCGGCGCCCTCGGCGGTGCCAGGCTGCCGGGCGGGCGGGGGGGGGGGGGAGACGGGGGTAGCGGGGACGGGGTAGCAGTTGGTCTCGCTCGGAGGGGAGGCCCCCTGCCTGCACCCTCTGTAGCCCGACCAAGCCATCAGCCCGGCTGCTTCTGAAGTCAGCACACTTCAAAGGGCCCTTGTCAAACATCAAACGCACACTAGGGGTGGGAGGGACACGCGGCTTTAAATCTCCGAATAAAAGCCAGATATCGACAGAGAAGAGAGAGTGGGGAAGAAGAAGGGAGAGGGAGACAAAATTAACAGCATGAAAAAAGGGGAAGAGGATTGAGATGTGCGTTGGTGAAGTGGCAATGGTGGCAGAGAGAGAGAGAGAGAGAGAGAGAGAGAGAGAGAGAGAGAGAGAGAGAGAGAGAGAGAGAGGGAGAGAGGGAGGGAGGGAGAGGATAGAGGAGTCAAATACTGGGAAGATCTGAAGGGAAGTAGTAATTTATTTCCCGGCTGCATGCAGGGCAGCTCAGAGGTACTCTAGTCACATTATCCTCCTTTTTCTTTAACTATATGCGCCGGCTTCTCTCTCTCTCCCTTTCTTACTTTTTTGTTATTTGGCACACTGGCTTTCTTGATTTTGACTCTTTTTTTTTGTTGTTCCTCTCATCTCTTTGTAGACACGATGAAGGGAAGAAGAAGAAAGGCAAGCGGAGCTGCTGGCAAAGGAGCGCCAGCCCTGCACGGGGCCCCCGCTGCCTGGGGCTGGTGCATCATGGGAGACAGAGCCATCTCCAAATCAGGAGGGAGACATTAAAGGAGTGCAAGTGGGAAAGGAAAAGAGAGAGAGAGAGAGAGAGAGAGAGGGAGGGAGGGAGAGAAACTGGGAGAATAGACAACACACTGTCAAACGCATGCACAAACACACACAACTCTTCCACACACACATACCTGTGTTTGGATCTGAAGACAAAAGAATTTCAGATTTGTTTTTTCACGTCTCCTTTACCTCCTAACCCGTGTCAGACTGTGCTGACCCAGTTCCTTAAACCTTCTCACAACAACTTCAGCAGGTCCAAAAAGCCTCAGATTCAGAGAACACACACTGTCTGACCCAAATACTAATGGGAGCAGATTGAAGGGAAGTGGGACTGAAGAGCGATGCTCCTCCTTTTCAACGCGGCCAGTTCACCGAGGGCCTCGTTCACACCACGGCGCTTCAAGAGGAAACGCTTCGATTCTGTCTTTATGTTTCAGAAAAGTTTCAGGTTGACGTCGGGCCACTAGTTGGTGCTGTTGTTCGTTTTCGTCATGAAACCACAGAGAAAAACACACTCCAAAGAACAATGGAGAACACAGACGTTCATATGGACAGAACTCCGAGCTGGACTGTTAATACGGTGACTGTCAAGTCTAAAACTAGGAGAATCTGGACTGGAACCAGGACCAGGACCAGGAGGATCTGGACTGGGAGTCATGACACGATATAAGGAAACCACTGATCTGATTGCCTGGATACTGAGCATCATGTGCTCCAGATGGAGCTCAAGCATTTTCAGATATGTTTCTGTGTCTCTGAGCACCGTTTTCATGTGAATGGAACCTAAAATATTAGATGGCGGCGACAAACAAAGACGACTACACAAGTTCAGGTTAAGAGTCTGCAACGGGGAAAGGAGGGTGTCAGTGTGTGTGTGTGTGTGTGTGTGTGTGTGTGTGTGTGTGCTGGGGGGGGCTGGAAACAGCAGAAGATGAAGTGGTATGCAAATGCCGCCTTTCATTTACTGAGACTTTTATATGAAAACGAGCGCCGGGAATGAAATATAGTATTCTGTCACAACACCAGCTCTGGAAATAAATAAAGAAATAAAACCAAGTGGAACTTCTGGAGGGAATCGGGGCCGAGCCGTCTCAGAAAAAAAAAAAGTTTGCATTGATGGGACGGGAAGGCGCAGAGAGGGATGAGGAGTGGACGGACTCACGGGGAAGTGGGGCAGCGTGACCTGGCCGTTGATCTTGACGCTGCGATGCATCTCGCGCTGGATCTGCTTCTTGGTGCCCAGCTTGTACGGAGGGATCCCATCTCTGCAGAACGACAACATGAACATATATTTTTTTAAAAAAAGCTTTGAAAACGACCTCATTCACAGGGTGTTGTTTTGATTCGCAGTGATTCATCGTGCAGGTCACATTAGCACCATTAGCTTGTTTTTGTTAAGTAAAAAAAAAAAAAAAGCCCCGAGGAGAGAGTTGATCACTGAAGTGACCGACACCCAGTAATCACCCACTGGGCACATTACTGCTAAATCAAAAGGCCAGAGAGCCCTTGAAGCCGAGGCAACAACAAAAAAAACGCATAACAAAACATGGCGGGACAATGGCGGGGGTATGCTAAACATCTCGCTGCAGGCTTCAAAGGAAAACCCCGCCGCCGAGATGACATCCGTCTGCGTCAACTCCGACAGCGGTGCTTTAACACGGGCAGGAATTAAAGTTGGAGAGTACTTCAGACTGCGGCGTGCTAGCAAACGCTGCTAAAGTGCTGCTGTCTTTGTAGCTCTGACATATTAATATGAAACCCGAGATAAAGCTCTGAATGCTCGTAGTCTCCGGACAATTAGGCATTTATTCTGGGAATCTCATTCTCCATTTTTCATTCTGTCTGCTAGCTTTTCCAGTCAGTTGCCACTTAAGCTGGGCCAATTATCTTGGCCGTTTTGGCTGCTCAGAAGTGTCTGACCTAGCCCAAACGCTACTTTTTCTGCTGCCTCTTTGAAATCTCACACTCATGCACATATGCACCCGCTGCCATCTTCGTTTGGCAAGCGCTCCGCTGCGAGCCTCTGATCTCAGCAACATCAAAAGGCTGGTTTGTAAGATAAGGTAATGTTTGAAGTTGGTGCAGCAGCATTCCCCAGCGTCCAAGTAAATCCATAAATAAGATATAAGCAAAAAGAGAAAAAAAATCCCCCCCCACCCTTTTTCTTCCTCTGCCCCCCCTTCCCAAATCCTTCTCTTCTTGTTCTTTATCTGGGAAATGAGATTCAAATTTGCAGTGTGTCTTTTAACCACTATGAAAGGACGCACTAATCAAATTGTTCCCTCGTATGAGAGCTCAGGACAAGGACGGGAGCGATCTGTGCGGAAGACCTTGGTGAGAGCGGCTCACAGAGGATGACTTTGGCACACAATTAGCTCGCTCCTCCACTGTAACCATCTGACAAAGTTCTGCAAGTCACATTTCAGAGTGACATTGTCGAGAAGGATCACACAAAGGAGGCAGGCTGCGGAGGATCACCTGCAAACTCCAGCAGCCACAATCAATTCATGGCAAACTGCACCCCTGGGACTACAAGCCATCATCCCTCAAGGCGCAGGAAGAAACACAGGAAACTCTTCAAAAGGGAGACTCAACGGCCCAGAGGAGCTCCCGCGTTAACAAGAACCCCAAACTTAGCCGCGAAGCGCCGTTCCCAAACAAAAGCTCCCCGACTTCCCCCTCGCTAACTATGTTTTTATCGGCCGGCGGCTCCGTCCCCGCCCGGCGGGGCCGTGTGACGGCCGGGCGCTTTGTCCGGGTCGGCGGAGGGAAAACAGCCCGGACTCTTTCATGGCTGCATGGGCCCTCACTTTATGGGGATCTCCTATTCAGTTGTGCAAGTCATTTTCAAAGCAGCCAGCCACCCTCTTATCCCGCTAAGCTCCCCTCACCTAACAATAGGCTGAAAGCGATTCAGTTAAGCCCTTTATACTCCGTGCACTTTATTTTCTCACTCCCTTGCACTTGGAGCCTCGGCACTCCCGCGATTGGCCCGGCGGGGCGAAGGGGACGCCGCGGAGGGGCGGGCGGGTGTGCGCAGGGTGTCCCGGCTCGGCCAGAGGGAGTTCCTTATGTCTTGTCCCAAAGTCTAGAAATGAGTAACCCCTGTGAAAGCCTTGCAGACACATGATCTCAGCACGCCGCAGAGGCCAGTGGCAGGAAACCGACCCACCATGTGAGTAAGCCTTCTTTCATTTGGTGCCAACATTTTCAATGAGTTTGTCTTGAGGCCCGAATGGCCACTTCCCTCCCTCCCCCTCTCCTGCAGCTCTTCAAAGGGAAACAGCGATTAGATAATATGAAAAAAAACAAGTCTGTTGTGGCAGAAGGGTGGGTGGGATGGATACATATCAACTTTGAGGAAAATGAGGCAACGCCCCCACCCACATCAAGACGGTCTCATTCTTTCTGCCTTCACTCCAGCCTGTAACCCATCAGAATAAACTTCAAAAGGTCTTCAGACATAATGACTTTCCCAGAGTTATCTCCCCGGAGGCCGCCGCAACAACTGCACATTAATAGAATTACCTGGAGTCAATCATAGAGGATAATTAAAATACATTACAGACCATTATTTCTCAACAGAGCGTTCCCAGAGCCCCGGGAAAAGCTGAGTGTTCAACTACAAGGCCAGAGAGTTTTCCCCTCACACCCCGAGACGTTTTCCTGGAAAGGCGCTGCCTGAAATCTGCTCCAGGTACGGCGAGATACAGTGGAAATAATGCAATCAACAGAGCGACTGGCAGCGGCGGCTGAGTGGAAATGAGGCTCCGGGACGGACGGACGGACGGACGGACGGACGGGCGGACTTACACGCTGCTGTCCGTCATGGACATGGAGTCGTCGGTGGTGGCATCGCTGGAGATCTCGCTGTCGTTGGCACTGGTGGCGGGGGCGAAGATGTAGCCGGAGTTGACGAAGTAGGGGCTGGCCGAGTCTCCCCGGCGGTGGGATCTGCAACGGCAAACACAAGCGCCTGGGTTTAATGACATGTGCTGCAAGCTGGGAAAAGTGACAACGCGTTCATCTAAAACAGTGGGTGTCAAACATAAGGCCTGTGGCCCACAAGAGGCTCCAATCCGGCCGAACCACCAAAAATTGAAGAAAATCTAGTTTGACTTAACAGTAGTGGACACAAAACAACACTGAGACGGCAGCTGAGAGGTCAGTGATCAAAGCTATCAAAGCTAGCTAACTAGCATTAGCCTCAAAGCCATGCTGTCAAAGGGGAGTTTAGAAAAAACACCCACAATGCAACAGCGAGAGGAGAAGTTTAGAGGATATTTCACGCTATTTTGCACCAGAAGGTTTCATTTAAAATACTTTTATTTTGAGAAAGGAGTCATTTTCTGTAGTAATTGTTTGTTTTTTGTGAAAATATCGGCATTTTGATCACATTTCTTCTGCGCCACAACAAAGAAAAACTTTAAAGTTTAGATCTAAAGGTTATTCTGGCGATATTTCACCGGTCCGGCCCACTCGGGATGAGGAACTGAAAGGTGTTTGACACCCCTGATCTGAAGGGACGACTGCAGTGTGTTTTCCTCATGCAGACTGTTTCACTGTCACGACCCTCTGAAGCACCGGAGGTCACACATTCACCGCTGGAGTGGCCTAAAGTGAGCAGACGTGCAGAATATCACTCCTTTTTCACTCTTCTACCACCTTCGCTGGGGTCTGTCTGATCGTCTTTCCTCACGGTGTTTTCTCCTCCGTGTTCTTCCACTTTTATCTCCCCTCCCTGCGATCATCCAGTCTGAGCCCCCCCCCCCCCCCCCCCCCCCCCCCCCCCCACTCCGCCCCTCCCTTTCCGACTCTCTCAGTCTTTCTACTCTCTCCTGCTGTGTTGCATTCCTGTTCCAGTAGTGGAGGGGGTGGACGAGGAAGAGGGAGAGGAAGGGGGAACTTGAGCTTTAAAGAGAGAGAGTGAGAAGGAGAGAGGAAAGGGGGAAGGAGGGCCCCTTTCTTTATGAGAATGCCTTCTGCCGGGAGTGCTGAGGAGAACCCCAGCATGACTAAAGCCGTAGGCCCCAAGCACAAACCTGACCTTTGGAAGGTCCACGCAAAGAGTCAGGTATTTAGCACAGCTGGGCTCTCTGCACAGCCCCCTCTCTCTCTCCATCTCTTTTCTTTCTTTCATGATCCCCCCTTCCTGTCTTCCCCCTTCCCCTCCTCTTGTCTCTCCCTGTCTCCCACCAAAGCATGCTTCGTCTCTGTCAGACAGATTTCTCCTTCAAAAAAAAAAAAAAAGAGAGAGATAAAAGTGCTGGACAGAAAAGAAAGAGGAAGGAAAAGAGTGACGCTCGCGATGTGTGAGAAAGCAGGATCAGTGGATGAAGCCAGGATATTTTGTTGTTGTGTTTTGTTTTTTTTTTAATCACTTTGGAGTCGAGTGTTGGAAGTTTCTCAGGGAGAGGAGGAAAAAAAAAGGATCTGTGCTGTGGCAAAATTAGTTCCACATGTTTGAGATGGAAATTGGTTGACCTAAAGAGACGGTGCGGGGTTAGAGGGGGGCTCCGTCCCTCCCGCCGCTCCTCTCTCTGTGAAAAACAAGAATGCAGCGGATCGCACCGGGACAGCAGGATGTGCCCACATGTCAACAAACCCGCTGCTTATTGGTTCCCAGCTCAACATGGCCACTTCCAACCGGACTCTGATCTTATCTGACATCTGCTCACATGAAGGATCCAACCCCCATCAGTGCTGAGGTGCTCCGATCACTCTATCAACGAGTCTGAAACACTGTCATGAAAGAAAGGACAGACACATGGAGACTGTCTGGATCTCTGCGCTCATTAACTGTTTGAGCAACTTGACAGGAAAAGTAAAGATTATCTAGAAATCACACTTTTCCTAGAAGCACAGCGCTCAAGACGTTGTCAGCCCTGTGAGTAATAATTGCATCCAGATGTGAGGACAAAAGTAGTTTGAGGAAAAAAAAAAGAAAAGAAAAAGTTTTAAGCAGCCTTGATGAGGCTCATGCATAAAATCCAGTTTCTGAAAATGTTCCTGGCTTGAAAAGATTTCAGCTGTTGGACAATGTGTGGGACGAGCTCTTAAGATAAAAAGCCCAAATGCTTTCCACAAACACTCCTGCTTTCATCTCTGACCAAGAGAACAATATCTCCGCTTGGCATAAGACTCCCTGCACAACTTCTTTCAACTCAGCGCCGCGCCAGCGTTCCTCCAGATTAGGGAGATTTTGAGACGGCGTGCAGGACCTGTGTGTGGCGCGGTGAGAACACACCGCATTGTTTAATGTAACGGCGGCGAGGATCGGCGTCTCAATCCGCTGCTGAACCGGAGGAAGGGTTTCAAAGCACAGGAAGCTGCAGCGAGCCGGCAGAGGGCTGCCTGCAAGACACCATTTACTTAAAAGGAAGGCTCAGATGCATTGATGTTTTGTACGCACCCCGCCCCTCCAGCCCCTCCACTAACTGCAAGGCAGGAGGGCACGAGCGCACAGGCACGCTCCTCCGAGACCCTTTGATCAGGTACCTTATACCCCTCTCCCTGAAATAACTGCCTTGTATCTAACGCTGCCGAGCTCCATAAGTGACGGCGAGTCTGGAAATCAACAGGGCGACCCGGGATGCTCACCTGCAGCTGCTCTCCAGCACCTCGGCCGCCGTCCGGATGGCGGCCGTGGCCCTCAGGTTCTTGGCGGACAGTCCGACCACGGAGCCCAGCGCCTTGGCCTTCAGGTCACCGCAGCTCCACTCCTCCTCCTCCATGAGGGGAGGAAGGTACCCGCACATGAGCTTCAGGCTGCTCAGGGCGCCGTGGTTCATGTACGCCGCGTTCTCGCAGCCGGTGCGCACGAACTCGAGGTATATGTCAGAGGTCAGGAACATCTGGTAGGCGTTCTCCTCCATGTGCGACTGGATCTCCGTCTGCGCCTGGTCGAACATGGCAGAGTCGATCTGTTGCTTCTTGATGCTATCCCTTATGAAGGTCTTGGTGGCCGGTTTCAGCTGCTTGGCGACGATGCTGTTGTTCTCGATGTACCGCTTGAAGATGACTTTGGCGACTCGCAGCGTTTTGGTATCCTTTAAGTCCATCTGCCTGAAGCCGCTGCAGGCGAACCAGAAGTCCAGCGTGTCCACGCAGTTCTCCCCGCTCCAGGAACGTCTTGAAGAGGTGAGCCCCGTCCTGGTCGCCCAGGAGGAAATGCAGAGACTTGGTCCACCGGACCAGAGGCGAGTCCGGCGACGCGCTGCCCTCCGGCTCCCCGAGTCCGTCCTCGTTCCTCCGCGGCGTGCAGCCCGGAGGCGCGCCGCCGTCCTTCGCCCTGCTCTGCGCTCTCATTTTGGCAGCTCGGCCCGGGTTGTAGCATGACGCCTCTCCCTCCTCCCCCGGTACCGGAGGACGGGGAGCATCTTCTCGGAAGCTGCTGCTGCTGCTGTTGCTCCGTCAGCGCCCTGCTCATGCTCCAGCTCCGGCTGCGGCTCCGGCTCCGGCTCACACTGCCGCCGCGCCTCCACTGAGCTCCAGCCTAATCCTCCTCACTCTCTAAAAGCAGCGGGGGAGCTTCTCAGCTCCTCTTCACTCTGAAACACAAAGTATTGATCTAATCAAAGCCAGATCCTGCTGAACTTCAAAGAAAGACATCAAGTAAACAGTCCCTTTCAAACAGCCTCGCCGGGTTCACAGAGAAAGGAAATATGAAAGGCTCATTCCGTTTCATTTATCTATTTATAATCTAAATGAGAGATCAACTGCAGCCTACATTCTCAACGTGCATTGATCTGCCACATCAAAAACATTTTTTACAAGAATAATCAGCCACACTCTTCACCAAACCGGATTCTCACAACTGTGGCTTACACGTGTTTTCCTAACGAGTCCATGTCACAGGCTTCAACTCCAATTAATTCCCCAATCTGTTTCGGACGACCGTACCCTTCCCCTGTCTGCCTCTCTCTCTCTCTCTCTCTCTCTCTCTCTCACACACACACACTCTCACACTCACAGACACAATCCCAGAAATGCAGAAAGCAGCTGCGTGTGATGTGCACCACAATGACCTGAAACGTTAACGCACGCGGGGTAAAAAGCCCCGCGGGAGAAGCCAGCCGCTCATGCGTAAATGCGAGCGATCAATCGCCTTAATGTCTGCCCCGGAAGGTTATTACGAGTCGCAGCCCCGCAACGTGTCTCAACTGTCAACGCGGAGGCAGACTTGGCGTTTCGGAGTCAAACATCACCCCCGCGCCCGAGCCGCGCCGCGCGGAGCGGAGCGGCGGCGCCAAACCGCGGGGTGACGGCGCGCACGAGCCGCCGCTGAAAAAACTAGCAAAAAGCAACAAAAAGCACCGGTGATTCTTCCATAAAGGCTCGACTAACAACCCTCCCCGTCTCACCTCTCCACCGCATGCAAGATATCCAGCGACCAGACCGCCACAGGCTGAACAATGCGCGTGAATCAACGTACCATCGCAGAGGAGATCCAAACACGAGCGGAACGCCGGAAAAAAGTTGCGAAAATTACTCCATTTTCAGGCGAGGGTGTTTACGATCCAAAAACTCTCCGAAGAGTAATCCAACACAGAAGAAAAAAGGCAGCTGGGTCGTTCTACGAGCAGCCCGCTCCGTGCCACATGTGGAGTGTCTGTGCAAAACACGCGCTGTAGTTTGATGTACCCTGTCCCATCCAGGCTCTGACCTCAGAGGAGGCAGGCGCAGTCCCTATGTAGATCACCGGGGGTGTCAGAGGAAGGAGGGAGGGGGGCACAGCCCACTTTTTTCCCAGCCAGAAGACGCACCACCCCACAATACTCCTCTTTTTTTTTTAATCTGGGCTACACATTCATACATTCACCAGCGCGCCGCGCGCACACATAAGCTTCTTATCTATCTCACCGTATTTCTCGCCCACAAACAAGAAACACAGCCCGCATTTCTCAACTTCAAAGCTGAGCGGCAGCACATCAAAGCGGCCGAGAGAGGGGGCCTGTGGACCAGCTTCCAACGCGCAGCGTCCGTGCGCCGGGTACCGGGCGCGGGGCACCGGGAACCGGCTGCAGAGCGTGACCCGACGTGTGCGTAAAGAGCCCCCGACAACACCAGGCAGCGCGCACCGCTGTCCTGCCTGCCCCCACCCCCCCCCCACCCCACACACACACACACACACACACACACACACACAACACACACACACACACACACACACACACACACGCACACACACACACACCTCCTCAGGTTCTGTTTGCACAGAAATCCTTCGGGCTGTTCCTTCAACGAAAGGGTTAACGGCGCACTTCAAAGTAAAGACACCGCCAGCCAGGTCCCACACACACACACCACACACACACACACACACACACACACACACACACACACACACACACACACACACACACACACACACACCTCTTCGCGAAATAAAGCAGAATTAACTGGGTCAGAATACAAATGAATCTGCTTTAAACGTTTCTCCTCCCGCCGTGCGTAAATGGCACACATCGAGCGTTTCGCCGCTGAACAAGTTGACGGGGTTTAGCTCCGTGCCAGGACCTTATCAAAGAGAAGAGATCTGGAGCCGACTCCCCGAGGCGCGCGCGTCAGAAGTCAGTGATCCGCCGCGCCAATGGCGTCCTCTCACCGTCCGCCTGCCGCACACCGAGCCCCGACCGGAGCGCAAAGCAAACACGGCGCATACTTCAGTCTCCTGCGGCTCCGTCAAGTGACAGGAGCGACTCCAGCGCAGAGTACAGCTGAAACCTGATTCACCACACTGCCTCACACCAACAGCAGAAGTTAGGAGGGACGCAGTGGCGGAGTCACATTTCTAAACAAGGGGTGGCGAAGCCTCTCCAACAGGTCCAGACCCCAGGGAGGGAGCAGATCTGCTGTGATCTGGTACAGCTGGTAATCTGGCTGTCAGGTTCAGGTTCAGTTATAACTACGGTGCTGGGAAACACTGAAAACACAACTTTTTGGAAACTTCTCCCCAGGTGGAAGTTTTTGAAAACACCCAGGCTCCATCACCATGGTCCCAGTTCAGATGGTCCTGGTTCCGGTCCAGATTCTCCTGGACTTGGTAGTTTTAGAGTTGACAGGCACAATAATAACAGTCCAGCTGTTCTGTCCACATGGATGTGTGTGTGTTCTCCACTGTTAATGTTTACAGCAACCAGCAGCACCAACCGGTGGACCAACATGAAAACTCCACCATTTCCAGCATTTCTGCCATGTAAACATGAAACTTCTCTGAAACACCAAAATGATTCGTTTGCAGTTGAAACGTTGTCTTGTAAATGGGGCTTTTGAAACTGCCATAACCAACATGCTCCTGTCTGTTTACCCTGCACAGAACACACAAACATGCAAACGCACCCACAGTAAACTCAATCATGTAAGAGTGCTTATAGATCTATAATTTAGATCTTCACACTAACAAACACACAACATGGAGATACGCTGAGTGTTTATTACTGTGTATTTTGAGCTGTATATGAACATGGAATGAGTCTGCCCACATGAATCCACCCAACAGCCCTGGAGTGTTTATTCTGGGCCTGTAGAGGAGCTCTAACTCCGTCACAGAAACACAGAAAATCACTAAAAACACAGAAGAAGAGAGAAGTGTACATATGAACCCAAAACACTGATGCAGGAGCATGTGACACAAGAAGTTCTCCTCCTCAGCTTCTGCCTGTAGGTTAGTGTTTCCATGATTTCACCTGGAACGTTGAAGAAACTAAGAGAAAATTGTGACCTCTTTATAAATTAGCAGTGAAAAAGAACTCAAAACTGAAGTGGAAACAGTTAAAATCCCATCTTGTTAACTTACTGAATTCTACTTTTGGGGCTGACAAAAGTACCGGATCCAAACATTCGCTTCAGTCTGCCATCATAAAGTACCGTTACTCAATCGTTAATCAGTTGATCAAAGCAACACGAACAGTTTTCTGTGTGAAAAGATGGGGATGTAAAGCAGAATGAGATGAAAAGGCTTAGGGTTCGAATCGTGGGTGTATCGCTGACAAATTATGGTTTTAAGAGCAGCAGAGTTGATTACATGGTGTAAACTGTACTTAAGTATGAGTCGACATGAATACTTTCAAAAATACTCATAAAAGTAAAAGTACCCTCTAAATACTGCTTAATGACAGCGTCTTATTTGTAATTTGATTTCCCCCCCCCAGAAAGACCAGTTCTCTGAACACTTGTGATTAAAACCAACTTCAAATGAGGTTCACAGTCATTCAGACAAGATTCTTTAGGTTGCGGTTGGGTTTTGACAATCCTACAGAGAGTAACTGTCAAATCATTTACATATTAGTCACAGGATTTTGGCCACAGAGACGTCAGCCTAACAGACTCGGCGGTTCCACGTGGAGGGAAAATGGCACAGCATGACGTTTTGATTGAAATTGGACACAGAGCAAAGGCAGGAGCTGTTCTCCGCTCTTTGAATTCACATGACTTCTCTAATGTCATTGTGACAGACTCTTAAAGAGCGGGTGAGACAGTGATCCAATCCCATGCTACTTCAGAGGCTATATTGTCCCTTTGATGTTGGAAATCAACTTTAAAGGAGAATTTAATTATATAAGTCGACGGATTCTGATTCTCTAAACTCTCACGGCGGAACGGGGCGAGCGGACGGATGGAGCCGGGTTCTCGGAGATTCTCCAGGTCCCCGAGCGGCCGTGGCGCGCTGTGTGGCGGCTCCCATGCGGCTTTCCAGCTGTGTCAGCGTCTTTGTCCACATGTTTCAGGGTGGCAGTGTCATCCAGCGTGGCACCGTCCTCTGCTCAGTATTATTTTCGATTACATGCTAAAAACGGTCCGGTCCCGTCCTGCAGCCGCGCCGGATCAAACTTTCCAATGCATACATTTACAGTCAGCAAATTGCAGACTTTCTCACAAACGCACAACGGCCTTTTTAGGGTTCTTTGTCCGGCAGAGGAGTCGGGCTGATTGCGCAGACGTCCGGCTGACCACAGCTTCAATGCCGTGCGGTTTTGAAGACATTTTAAATGTACGTCCTATCAGGAAGGCGCGCGGTCCATCCCCCTACTGGACGCTGCGTGGAGCAGCGCGAACACCCAGAGGTCATTTATAGCCGCCGTTTATACCGGAGGGCAAAGCAAAACAACATTTCTACCACAGATCCAAGCGATCCGGCACCCAAACCACAGAGAAACCCCAGCGCTGTCCGCCAGGCAGCGGCGGCCGTCTGCAGCGCCGCGCTCATCTGATCAGGCCCGGCTCCAGTCGAAACCCCCGCCGCCTTATCAGAGCTTTTGAATGGAGCGTCCAGATATGGGAGGGGCTATAATGTAATTTTTGAACTGCAGGACAATCTTAAAAGTGGGATATTTCACATTTGGGGATAAGATGATATCTTTACTCAAATTAAATTAGGCCTCACGACGGGGAGAGGGGGAGAGAGAGAGAGAGAGAGAGAGAGAGAGAGAGAGAGAGAGAGAGAGAGAGAGAGAGAGAGAGAGAGAGAGAGAGAGACGGTTTAATTTTCTGCTGACAGGCAGGAAGCTCTGCTCAGGCTGCTTTTAATGACATGTAAAGTTCAGGCTATTCAGGATGTTTGTTTTTCTGCTGTGATCACCAGAGATGCAGCTGAAATTCCAGCTGCTTGCCGTTCTGAATTGATTTGGGAAACGTCCGGAGCGGCCGGACCCGTGAGACCACACCTGTTGACCCTTCAGTGTGCGCTCTTGTGTTCGGCCCTGACAAAGGGAGAGCGAGGGCGCCATAAAGTAGCCACAAGAAGCCCCTTTTGATGTTGACCCTGCCCTGACCCCTTTGTTGGGGCCCTAACCATTTCACAGCAAGATGCCAATGCTTTAAAAGCACAATACAGGATGAGAGCGCCGCCGCTGACTCGCCGCCCAGCCCCAATAAAACGGGGTGACCCGGAGGCTAATTGAGAGCTCGTGGTTTGGAGGGAATTAAAGACATCTGGTGCGTCGCCGCCGTTTGGAGATGAGGCTCATCTGTAATGAGAAACGTGCATCTCACCGCCGCCGCTGCAGGTGTCTCCAGGACGCGAGGAGACAGACGCAGGATGGGTTTCCTCAACGGCGTCTCAGGTTGAAATACTTCGGTTTGTGTTTTCGTTTCAGAAGAGTTTTATGTTTACACAGAAACACTCTGAAGTGATGTAGTTTTCATGTTCAGCCACTAGTTGGTGCTGCTGTTTGTTTGTGTAATGAAACCCACACACACACACACACACACACACACACACACACACTGCTTTCCGTTCTCAAAAAATGTCATTTTCATCTTTCTCATTCGGCATCGTCGTGTAAATGGACACACAAAACGCAACGGAAGTTTGGAGGAATAGGTGTGTTTGAAAGAACAGCTTGTTAGTAAAAAAGAAGAAAGAAGAAAGAGAAAGTTGATCTTCTGTCTTTGTGTTCTCCCTGGCAGTGTTAGTACTGTACTGCAGCAGTCTTTGATGGTGGATCATTAGTTGCATCAGTCAAACAGTGGGCCTGCATTCTCCCTTTTTTGTCGCCTCTGGATTTGCATCACATCACAGCCCACAGTATATGTTCCCACAATGTGAACAATCGCAGCCGTGCAGCCGCTTTTTAACGCTCAAATCCTGCACTTGCACTGGAAAAAAAAAAAAAAAAAAAAAAAAACCAGGAGGAGAGGGTGGATAATTGCAAATAACCCAATATTTGGGAGTTCAAAGGCTGTGGTGGGCTCGAGTGATAATTCTGGCTGAAGCATCACCATAAACACTAATAAAATTAAGTGCGTCGGAGGGAGGAGGGGGCGTGGCCTGGCGTCCCTTTGAACAGACCCTGTGATCAGTTCCCCCTCTCAATTAGCGTGTTGTCCACTTCTCCTTCAGCTGGGAGGGAGGGGGCGAGCCCTCCCCACCCCCCCCAAGCTTCCCTTTGAAGTGATTATCCCTTTATCTCAAGCCTGAGCGAGGAATATCTTGGGGGACAATGGCAAATTAAAGCCCATATGGAGAGAAGCGTGAATGTCTGTTTGTAGGCTCGGCTAGAAAAGAAGAAAAAAAAAAAAAGAAAAGAAAAAGGAGCAATAGAGAAATAATAGTGTGAGATGAAAAAAAGAGGAGGAAAATAGCATCATTCTGTTTGCACGAGCCGAGGGGGGCACCACCCC